>NW_026869507.1:0-234347 GCF_023558535.2 Drosophila nasuta
GTTGTTGCAGCGGAAATCGCATCGGCAAATATTAATAATATTGGGGCGGTTGGGGCTATGGCTTTTAAAAGCAGCTCGCCGCTTTACTTCGCACCGCGAAGTTGAATGTTGATGGCTGCAAGGCGCTCCTTGTAGCGCTGTCGGTCTTCCCCGTTGGTTGCCGTCTTCAGCATCTCGTTGTTCAGTCTTCTTAAGCTGAGCAATTTTACCCGGCTGCCACCTCGCTTCTTCTTAGGTGTCCTTGCCTTGTTTTCTTCTATGGCCAAGGGCTTTGGTCCCGCGGCTGGATCTGCCTCTATTGCCTCTTTAAGTCTTGGCAGGTCCCTTTGCTCGACAGGAGCAGGGTGTTGAAACGTCGGCCTGGTGTTCATTCGCTATTGTTGCTCATCTGCTACTCCTTCGTTGCTATAGTGTGCGGACGTGCATACCATAGTTTTGTTAACTTTTTATACCCGCTACCCATAGGGTAGAAGGGTATTATAACTTTGTGCCGGCAGGAAATGTATGTAACAGGTAGAAGCAGGCATTTCCGATCCTATAAAGTATATATATTCTTGATCAGCGTCAACAGCCGAGACGATATAGCCATGTCCGTCTGTCCGTCTGTCCGTCTGTGTGTCTGTCCGTCTGTGTGTCTGTCCGTCTGTCCGTATGAACACCTAGATCTCAGAGACTAAAAGAGATAGAGCTATAATTTTTTTCGACAGCATTTGTTATGTTTGCACGCAGATCAAGTTTGTTTCAAATTTTTGCCACGCCCCTTTCGCCCCCGCAAATCAAAAATCGTATAGCAAGCGTAATTTTGAAGCTAGAGTTGCGAATTTTGGTATATACTATAATTGCTATAGTCGTTATGATTCCTGAAAATTTGGTTGCGATCAGATAAAAATGTGGAATGTGTGGAAGTTATTAAAGAAATACTTTTGTATGGGCAAAAACGCCCACTTACTAGGGCTCATAGTTGCTTTGGCCGACAATCTGGTACATTGTGCCGTCTATGGTATATTTTGAATGGTGTGTTGTATCGGTATACCAAACATACCATTTGGTATATTTTAGTATTTTTAGTATCTTTGGTATATTTTGAAAATAATACCACAATATTTTGCCCTTAAAATGGGTAGCGGGTATCTCACAGTCGAGCACACTCGACTGTAACTTTCCTACTTGTTTTTTTTTTTTACTTGACTCGACTACGTTATTTCGTTTTATGGACTGCCTGACTTTTGTTTGTTTCAATTTTGATTTTCAACTTCTTTCAACTTATGATTTGTGTATTGTGTGTTTTCATCATTTCACTGCAGCAAGACAATTGTTGAATTGATAAACGTTTATCTCATTATTTGTCTTTGATTATATCGCCATTATTTTTGGGTTGTTTTGTTTAAAAAAACTATCCGAAGAGCCTTAGCTCTTTTGTCACGGTCGCCATGTGATAAAAAATGTTTTAAGTTCGTAGTCAAGGAAAATAGTTGCAGCACGTCAGTGCTGATCTGTTGTCAAACTGTGAATGTTCTTTTATTCAAATAATTTGGTTGGCTTAGCCTAAGTACATAATGGTAGAATGCCACTGCGTAGAAGAGCAGTTGCATATATATATATCTTATATACTATGTTCTGGAGAGAGAGTCTTATGGGCATATACATATATATATTGTAAGTGGTCAGCATGGGAATGCTGACATAGCTTGAATGCTGTCTTAGAGTGCAGCAGAAGTGGGTGATCCTATTTCGCGTCCACTTGAGTTTGTTTATTTATGCAACACAACTCAGTGTTGCTGCTTAGCTATTGGTACAGTGTACCCTCGATATATGCACATACTACACACTTTATATTTTTTGCTGTGAATGGAGCATGTGTCCAGCTTCGCCACCGACACGATTTGCAAGAGTGACAATTAAAAGACAATTTGCCCATCGAACTGCATACGATCGCTAACAGAGAGCATGCAGCGCTGCCGGCAGAAGTAGCGCTGCTGGCAGACGCTGTCACAGCATTGCATTAATAAGCGTTGTCTGCTGCTCCCCACAGAGCGTTTGATAAAAGAATAAGGATCATTATAAAACCTAAAATAACCTAAAACACTGATGTATTTTGCATGTTATAACATGGCGATCGTGACAGGTTACACACCAAGTGTATAACAACAACAAACCAAAAGAAAGAAAGTAAACTTCCAGTGAAAATTAAGCCAACATAAGCAACAACAGCAACATAACAACACCTGAGGGCGAGCGTCAGAGAAGAACAGCAACAACGAAACGCAGCAGCGATGCGCTGACAACAAAAAAATTAACAACAATTTCGTATGAATAACGGAAAATAGTGAAAGAAACACCTTCTATGTTATACATTTGCTCGATGAAGAAACCAATAACACGCAAGGAAAAAAGGAGAGTGAGTAGAGAGCAAGCAACGGGAAGACGCGGAGGTGTTTAAAATTAGGTGAACAAAAGAATAGCAGACATTAGGTGGCTGCTATTTACTAAAACACCGCCGCCTGGGTGGTCAACTGCACATAAGTTGCAGGTCGAGCTTGATTTTTGAAAACAAGCCTTTACAGAAAGACGCCCAATTGCTGCAACTCACTCACATAAAATACAAAATATAAGCAAAACAATAACCAAGTCTTAACCACCGCTAGCGAAGAGGATACCGGCTCTGAGGAGGACGTGCCCAAACGACTGCGAGGGACCACTAAGCTCACTACATTGTGAGTACACCTGTCCTGCCAGCACTGGTGCCCCTACGCAGAAGAAATAGCAGCCTGTGCAGGCAGCACCGGCCACGTGTATCAGAGTGCAGCCCGTAAAACTACACAAACACTAGGTAGGAAATACTGTAAAAGAAGGCAAATAATTAAGTAAAATAAAAAAAACTAAATGTCTTTTAATTCTAACAAAATAAGTAAAAGTTCAGAAAATTTAATCGAAATGGGCTTAGTAGACGTAAAACTGCCGACTCGACAGCAAATGTAATCAAAAAAGTAGAAGTTGAGAATTCAGATTTAAAACTGATAACAATACTAATTGTAATAATTGTCATACTTCTATCAGCAAATTTGCTATACAAAGTGTACAAATTCCATAATAAATGTATTAAGAAACGTTATGAAAGCCAAGCTAATAACTTGAATAAAATTTAAAAAATCCTCATGTAATTAAATAAAAGAAAACCTATGAACGAATAAATAATTGCCGCCACAATGAAATATACAAATCACATATATCGCGTCGATTTGTCATGAAAGACCAACTGTGAACAACGGACAAATTAGCCAGTGCTCATAAGCCCTTAGTGATCGGTATCGATACTGCATGCAGTGTTGGTATCGCGATATTTCCTAAAATACTTAAATATCGATAATCAACACGAGTAGTATGAAGCACGCACTCGAGCAAGAAGCACGTTACCGGAAAATATTATAATTTAAAATGTTAAAAATATATCCACTCAATTATCTAAATAAACCTACAAATACACTCGAAGGCCTATAAATTTCCCACTCTCTCTCACATCTTAAGAGCAGGATGCCTCTGCAATTTGCGCCCAAACTAAGAAATCGACAATGAGCTTGAGTATATGATTCCCGTATCGAGTCAACACTAGGCTTCATTGGCAATCTTACGGAGTATTCACCAGACGATAGCCGAATAACATTTTTACGAAAATGTTCTTCGCAATCCTGTTGCTCCTTACTAAGCCTTGTGCTATCATACTCGATGCTCTCGACTTCCCAAAAACGGCGAACAAGCCCATTTAGGGTGGTATCAGCTTGATCGTTACTATTATCAGAAACCTTTTGGGCTGCCATCAATGCTGTGTGCCTTGTTCTGTCACCACCACCAGCAACGATCCAAACCAAGGCGGGTCTTCTGAAGAATAGGCAATCCATTTTCAAGGCCAATTTGTCCTACACATAACAAGCCGTAGAATAGGCTTGCACCAATCAGCAGGTCCACGCGCAGCGGACGATTGAAGGCAGGATCAGATAACTGAATGTTGGATGGAATCGTTCAATTGTCGATATCAATGGCAAATTTCGGATGGCTGTTGGTTATTCTTGACGCCACAACAGCCTGAAGATTGACAGAGTAGTCGGTGATGCAAGAACGCATACAAACATTTACCGTGCGTCCTTCATGGGTTCTGGCCTCGGGGACACAGACGCGAGGCCAGAAACCATAGCATCTGATCGTGTCCGCTTTAACTGTAGATGTTGGGCTAAATGGGACGTCATCGTATAGATTTACGAAACAGAATCAAGCAGAGTACGACAAGAAACGAACGACCCAGCACGACTCTTAAGCAAGGCAACAACAGTACCCAAGAGCACAGCATCAGAACGAAGACATTGGCAAGCAAGAGAGGTAGAAGCTTGAGGCTGCAAAGCGGCAGACAAATCAGCTGACGAGCCTCGTTGTGAAAGCAACAACGAAAGATGCCGGGATCGAGTTTGGCGTCCTTTCTTCAAACAGTTAAAGCAGAGAGCGAGCTTCTTCAAATTTGCAAAAGACGGGGCAGGAATATATGCCGTGACCAGGGGCTAGTTTGGGCCACAAGTGACTTCCTGCTGCCATTATAGCTAAAAGTTTCTTCCCACCTGTGAACCTGTTGTGTGAATAACTATAGCGTATTGCAGACTTTCCAGCTTCCGACATCTTTCGTCCAGAAACATGAAAAGTCAGTAGCAGTCGGCACTTTATCGGCGGCAGGGTTGTCCAATGCCCCTGCTATCCTCCCACGCCGCCTGAGTTTCCACATCCAGCCTTTGCAGCAGCACTTTAAATGAGAATGCTGTTTGCAATTTTCTCTGAACCGCCCAGAATCTTTAATGTGAACATTAACTTTATCACTAAACTCACGAAGTTTTGTGGCCACGGATGCTCCTGCCTCCACCTTCTTGGTATCCAAAAGATCCTTGATGTGTGATTGGAACACAAGTCGGTTGTTGTTAAACCGATTATCCAATATATCCAGAACCACACGATAATTGAGCCTCGATATCTCCAACAACCGAGTCTGCTCAAGTCGGGCGGGAACAGAGAACAGTGACTGGCAGCTCTTTCTTAGTCTCCCAGTTGAGACCCCTGCCGGTCTAATTACAGAAAATAAAATAATTTGGGCTATCGACACCTTTGCGAAGGTCAGGTCGCCCGGTCTCGAATGACTTGCGCCAGCAATGCTGCAAGCCAGCAAGCCCACGATTGTTCCGTGGCGATCGGGTATCTATTCGGCGTGCCTCTCATGGGGTCATATCCCCACTCTTTGGAAAGGTATTTTCCTGTCCAAGGCGGGCAAATGCAGTCATGTGGTTCCAAATGACTTCCGGCCTATCAGCCTAACCTCTTCCTGCTAAAAAACATTACAAAAGCTACTTGATTTGCACATCAGAAACAACTCAATGCATCTGTTGTTCCCAAATCAGCATGCGTATACTAAGGGCAAGTCCATTGAGATAGCTCTCCATGCTCTAGTAGCCTCCATCGAAAAAGCAGACCATTACAAAGAATATGCCTTGGGTGCATTTCTAGATATTTCAGGCGCCTTCAATAACGTCACTACTGACGCTATTATGAAGGGCCTTACCTCAGTTAACACGGCTCCAGCGATCCACAGGTGGGTCAACCGCCTTCTTTGCGCCAGGCGGGTGGTGGCTACGTGGGGCGATGCGGTCATTACAAAGGAAGTGCGAGGTGGCACTCCCCAGGGTGGGGTTCTCTCGCCTCCCTTTGGAATTTGGTCGTTAATAGCCTACTACAAAATTCACTAGACGGGCCCCAAGTTAATTGCCTATGCCGATGACATAAACATTTTGATAACTGGGAAATGCCCAACCACCATTAGTTCCGTAATTGAGCTTACTTTACGGAAGTTAAAGCATGGTCCGAATCAGCCGGGCTTCAGCATTAATGCGTGACAAAACGGACCTTATCCTCTTCACGAAGAGGTATAAGGTACCTGCGTGGTCCCCAAAATAGGCTGCACTACGCTAAAGCCGTAAAGCAGTAAAATACCTAGGAGTGGTCCTGGACAGCAAACTATCATGGAAGCTCAACGTGTTAGAAAGGGTGAAGAAGGCCACCGGAGCCTTGTACATGGCGAAAAAAGATGCTTAGTTGCACTTGCGGCCTCTCTCCCAATCTAATGCGGTGGACATACATCTCAGTTGTTCGCCCTATCCTCACCTATGGTGTCATAGTGTGGTGGCAGGCCACGGTAAAAGGACGTACCTATCCATCATGGAAAGGACACAGCGTCAAGCGCTACTGTGCATCACAGGCGCTATCAGGTCGACGCCAACTAAAGCCCTCGAGGTAATAGCTGGTGTTGAACCGTTGAACCTATACGCACAATCCATAGCCGCAAAATCGTCCCTAAGGATTTCCGCAATGGGCAATCTGGGTCTGCTAGGCTATGGACACAGTGCCATTGGTAGGGAGACTAGTAATCACTTGGACTATACTATCCCCCTTTCCAATAATGATCACATAAATACGATATTCATGGAACCGGACTGTTGGCGGGAAGGGTTATGCATTTCCGAAGTCCTCAATCATTTCACCGACGGGTCGAAGATGGATGATGGTGTCGGAGCGGCCGTATACTGTCCAGACCGGGTCTCCAAACACTCCTATAAGCTCCCAGACCATTGCAGCATCTTCCAGGTGGAAGTTTTTGCCATTGGCAAGGCTACAGAAGTGGCTCGGGGTTTACAGCGTAATCACAACTCAATTAACATTTTTTTGTTGATAGCCAGGCTGCTATAAGATCAATGCACACTGATGTGGTCAGAAGAGCATTAGAGACGCTGAACGCATCTGCGGTCGTGCGTATCTATTGGATCCCAAGACACCAGGGCATCGATGGCAACGATATCGCAGAAACTCTCGCCAAAGAGGGAGTTGGGTAACATGTCGGTAACATGTGCAATGTTCCGATATCCCTGCGAACTCTAGGCAGGAAATTGAGGTGCGCTCCAGACTTCAGTGAACTGGCGCAATGCCAACTCGTGCAAACCTGCACCTGCCTGCACCTGCTTCTACTAACAAAATTCGACATGAAGCTTTTTATGAAAGACTGCAGGCTGATGCTAGGCATTTTAACTGGTCACTGTCTGTCAGCTGTCCATGCTGTAAAGCTGGGTATCACAAACAGTGATCAGTACAGGAAATGCAACGAACCCGGGTTAAGAAACACTTGAGCATCTTCTGTAGATGCCCAGCGTTATCCCGACTCCGGCTGAAATACCTCAATTCGCCGTGCCACAACGATCTTCGCGAGTTTCACGGCTACCTCCTAATATGCTGCTGGCTTTGCCAAAATGCATCCATACTGTGCGACTTCTGAGACGAAGATACGCACTACCTGTACAGCTACGGACCTCCACTGGTCTATGCTTTGCCCCGTATAGGGGCAGCCGGTCCCACCTAACCTAACCAATAAATGCACATAAATGAACAAAAGAACGTAAACTAACAATCAACAAACAAAAAAAAAACTAAGCTGTTATTCAGCTGTTCGCCTTCTTCCCAAGTGACGCAGATACTCGGCCTCGATGCCACCGCAAGTGCGGAGCAATAAGTCAATGAAGTTCGCAAGGCTGTCGGACGCAGGTGTTTTCGTCAGCAGAAACACAGCCCGCTTGGAAGCAATTCTTCTGTGCTCAATGAGCGTCTGCAGCTAACAGCAGCTCATCTGTTTGTGTTGTACAGACAGCTGATGTGCCCAGTACAGCTGCGACTTGGAGGTTTTGGTGGTTGGTCGTTAATCACTCATTTGTGTGTGGTAAATTTTCATATAAGGAATTTAAAATTCGACCACATACAAATTTGGTATGTGTACCAGGTTCCTTCACTTAGTTTCTATATAGATTTATATAAATTATCACTGGGTTTAATCACTGGGTTTATATAGATTATTACTGCGTGCCAAATCTAAAAAAATACACAATGCGAAATGATAAATTTTTTGTGGTGCCAAACTGTACCAAACTTAATTTCATTGAAATGTGTCGAGAATAATTAAAAACAAGTAAGAAAGCTACAGTCGAGTGTACTGTGAGATACCCGATACCCATTTTGAATAAAATAAATATATTTAGCGAATATACTCCATAAATATTAAAATATACAAAATGGTATATTTGATATATCTATATAGCTAAATGTTCGCGGTTCACGAACAGTAACAAAATAAAAACACAAGGTTTTATTTTTGTTTACTTGGTAGACTACTTTATTGTTACTTATAAGTTCGCGGGCTACGCGTCTTAGGCGAGGAAAGTGTCTTTAAAAACTAATTTCACAATATGCTGAGCTTTAACATGGAAGTTCTTATTACGACTTAAAGCTAACATACGTGTGATGTTTGGTGTTTGTGTTAGTGCATTAATGCTGAGTCCTAAAGTTGCAAATGGAAAATTTTAATGGACTTTTGATTTTATACCCGCTACCCATAGGGTAGAAGGGTATTATAACTTTGTGCCGGCAGGAAATGTATGTAACAGGTAGAAGGAGGCATCTCCGACCCTATAAAGTATATATATTCTTGATCAGCGTCAACAGCCGAGACGATCTAGCCATGTACGTCTGTCCGTCTGTGTGTCTGTCCGTCTGTCCGTCTGTCCGTATGAAACACTGGATCTCAGAGACTATAAGAGATAGAGCTATAATTTTTTCGACAGCATTTGTTATGTTTGCACGCAGATCAAGTTTGTTTCAAATTTTGCCACGCCCACTTCCGCCCTCGCAAATAAAAAATCGAATAACAAGCGTAATTTTAAAGCTAGAGTTTTGGTAACTAGCTAGAGTTTGGTAATTTTGGTATATACAATATTTACTATAGTAGTTATGATTCCTGAAAATTTGGTTGCGATCAGATAAAATTGTCGAAGTTATTAAAGAAATACTTTTGTTTGGGCAAAACGCCTACTTACTAGGGGTCTTAGTTGCTTTGGCTGACAATCTGGTATATTGTGCCGTCTATGGTATATTTTGAATGCGGTACTATGTCGATAAACCAAATATACCATTTGGTATTTTTTTAGTATTTTTGCAGTATATTTGGTATATTTTGAGAAAATACCGCAAAATATGTTTCTTTTATTCAAAATGGGTAGTAGGTATCTCACAGTCGAGTACACCTCGACTGTAGCTTTCTTTACTTGTTGGAAGTGGCACGATCGCCAATATAATAGGATCTTTTGTTTGTGACAGTTGGTGCCGTCGCGACAAGTGTTTATGTTTATGATATGACTTGTGGGAAAGAATTTGGAAGATAGGGGAATAATTATTAGTATTTGTCACGTACGAGAAATTATTCTGGAGATGGATATATTACTCCCCCAACCTATAGAGGTTAGCTTGTCCTCAAGCGTTTAGTTCAGGGTACATAAGTGGGACTGAATTTCAATATTATCGGTTTCAGCATTAGCACTTATGTCTGTGTCATGTGTTCTTACAAATTTTTGTGTTATTATGTTGAATAGTGTTTTAATTTTCTTATTCACTAGGTTGTACTATATAACAATGAAGATTAATATTAATACAATCATAATTATTGAATATTTATAAATGTTGTTTTCTCTATAGTTATACATAATCAATTTTTTATCTCAATATGTGATAGTGTTAGTTACATTGTATTCTGTAAACATAATGGTTGTAAATTGTTGTGCTCTATTTGAAATTTTAACATTTTTAATTCAATGGTACAATTAAATATTTTTTATTATTTTATCTTTTCAATGTACATATCTAAAGCGTTACAATTTTGATTTAGTTTGGTTCTGGTTAAGTTCCAGGTTATTATAATATTCGGCTCCACTATTTGTATGAGTTCTTGTTTACGATATTATTAAAAGTACAAATGTGAGTCTCATGTTTTATTATATTAGTTATGCATTGGTCATTTATGATCTTCTTAGAGATTGTATTTGAAACAAAATTATTTTGTAGATAAAATTTTCCTTCAATATTTTCATTTATGATTTGTCCATTCTTATCTGGGTAAGGGGAAAGTTTTGCTTTCAAGATTACTCAATGGGATATGGGACATTATGAAAAATTCATTTGTAAGTGTATTTAACCATGCAGAAGTTTTGATATTTATTAATTTTTTAATATGATGTTTTGGTCGTGTTTAAGCAATTTTGGATTGAAGATTCCTAAGCGAGTTAATTGTAAGCCTAGTTCAATGTCTTCTATATATTCGGTGAAATGTTCAATGTTAAAATTAATGAATTTAATTGCTTTTCTTCCTCCAAGATTTTGCTTTGATTATTTATAATGTTTATACCTTGATTAAATTTGTTTATAAAATCATTAAGATTATTTGCCTGAATTGAATTATGGGCAATAATATTAATTTGGTTTTCAAATTGTTTCTTATCCTCTTCATCTAATGTGCCGAAAAGGAATTTAAGTGATGATCCTATTAAATCGAATAAACCTCGTTTAGTACGACCTGTTATTCTAATATCTGTCATTCGTTTTTCTAATTTATTCATTAAATTTTTTTGAGGGTACTTATTAAAGTTATGGCTATGAGTTAATAATAAGTCAAAAGAATTCTCTATTTTTGTTACATTTATGGTTAAGCAACGATGTTCGAAGATATTGGTAAATTGATTGTTCCTGACTCAAATAGGATGAATCCTTTGTCATTTTGAATTGGATTTACTTCGACTCGTTGAGTGTTTACGGTGTGCCAATAATTGATAATATAAGTAACATCAGCATTTTAGGATGTTTCGTCATTTGGGCTGGAATTAACATACTTACTTTTGTTAATTGCTTTCTTCTTTTAAATTTCGATCTATAGTGTGTAACTTTTCTACCTTTAGTTTAGTTTTTAGTTTCTTCAAAATGTTTTTCATCAAGCTTCTTTATATTACCTGTCTTTTTGAAAGGATTTGTTCTTTTTTGATTTAACTAATGGAGCTTATCTAAATCGTGTATTTACTTCATAATCATTTCTGTCTTTATTGAGGTTATTTATTTGACTTATTTTATTCTCTTGTGAGTTATACTCAGGGGTTCCTGCATAAATAAAAATATCAGCTGGGGTTCTATTAATGGCTTTATGTTTTGTTTTATGATTATTAATGTATAATATTGTTTCAAATTTTGTTATTTTATTTTCTAAATTATCATCGCTTCCTATTATTCTTTTACTTTTCATTTATAGTTTTAAGAAACTTTTCTATATCTGATGTTCCTGTCTTACTTGTAGTTATGTTAATTTTTATGTTTTCCTCTTGCAACCAAATCTGCAAAACTGCACTAATAAATGCTGAGTCTTTGTCTGCTTTTATTTCTATGGGCTTTCCCATTTCATTGAAAACTTTTTGTAAAGCTCTTTTAGCTTCTAGCCAATCTCTACTTTGGACTTCAACTAATGTTTTGAATTTGGAATCAATATCTATATAAGAAAGAAATTGTTTCTTATCTATCATAAAAATCTATTACATATTTGTCCCTAACATTAAAGTACTTCGGGTGTTATTTCGAACGTGAGTTTTGTATCTCTATGTTCGGTTTTAGCTATGTTGCAAATTTTCACATTCATTAATTAAGTTTTGTATTAGTTTCTGGTAATCAGGGTAATAATATTTTTCCTTAAACCAATTTATTGTTTTTCTATTCCTGTATGTAACAACTTTTTATGTGTTTTAAAATTAATTCTTTAAACTCTGTGAATGTTTGTAAGTCAATTAATTTCAAACTTGTTTTCATTATTCTGATTATTTTATTTGGACTTATTATTTCTAAATAAGCTCTTTGAAAAATTGGAAAATCTATTTCATTGTGAAAATAGACAATACTCTTTTTCGAGCAAAGATATTCCTTTATCATATCTTTGGCGTATTGATTAGTCATTTCCTTATAAGAAATTTTTATGTTAAGTTTATGAAAATAGTGAGTTGTTTCAACTTTATTATCGACACCTTTTATAAATTCTATTTGCCGTTAAAGTAATTTAAAGGTCTTTCAGTTATAGATATGTGATATTGGCTATCCTCTTGAGCGCTATGTATAGTTGCTCCTGTGCTAACTGCATCTTCTCCTAAGAAATTCTCTTCTATTTTTATACGTGAAAGTGCATCTGCTACATTATTTTATTTTCCTGGTAAATACTTGATGTGTTAATCGGATTTTCCATCTTTGTAATTTCATATTTGGTTCACTTAGGATTTGGAATTTTCTACCGAATAGGTAAGAACGGAAATACTTAGTTGCCCACACGATAGCTAATAGTTCTTTCTCTATAGCTGAATAGTTTTGATTCGTGTTCGTTTAAAGTTCGACTTGCATAGCAAATGAGTTTGTGTTCCTGTGATAGAGCGGCGCCTATAGCGAAGTTGCTAGCATCTGTAGTCAATGAGTATGACTTCTCGAATTTGGATAAACCAGTATCGGATCGGACGTTATTAAAACTTTGAATTTTTCAAACGCAGATACATAAGTGGGATCTTTTATGTTTATGGTGGCGTTTTTCTTTAATTTTGTTTTCATAGGTTTTGCGAAATTGGGTATAAATTTGCGGTAAAATCCGCATAAACCTAGGAATGATTTGATTTCCTTTGGTGTCTCAGGTATTGGGAATTCAACAATTGCTTAATCTTGTTCGGATTTGGTTTTATATCTTGCGTGGTGATTACGGCCAGAGGAAATCAGTTTCCTTCTTAATGAATTCGCATTTGTCAATTGTAATTTCAAATTTGCTTCCCGAAGTTTTGAAGACTTTCGAAATGGATGATATGTGTTCCTCCAATGAAGTGGAGTAAATGATGATATTGAAAAATTACAAGAGTTTTGCAATTATTAATATTTCCGCTTTATTCGCGAACAAAGACTGGACCTAATTGTTGCTGCGACAAAACGAAAAGAAACGAAAACGAAACGGAGTAAGTGATGACGCGCTGATGAGTTCTTGATTTCAACTGTCTTTATAAATCTATGCTAAGTTACATTAAGCCTAACTTAACTAGAGCGGCGAAGCGAGGCGAATTCGCTCAGAGAGCAACAAACGAAAGCTTTATTGCGCTCTCGCTTCGCCCTAATTCTAACAATTTCATTTGGTATTTCATGCTCTTAACTAATATTACTCAAATGCGCCAGCACCGGCCCCGATGATCGGCTGTGCCTTCATAAGATTGGCAGAGGCGCCAATTTGTGTATTGGCCCTCCTGAGCTAGTTCGCACGTCTGCGACGCGCACCGTTCCTGGGTACACCGCCTCGACTCGACCCACCATCCACTGCATCGGCGGCTGGTTGTCCTCTGCGACGACGACGAGCTCTCCGATTCGCAGATTTGGCTGCAACCGGTCCCACTTATCCCGTGCCTGCAGGCCCAGCACATACTCCCGGGACCATCGCTGCCAGAACGCTCGCTTGAGCGACGAGACAGCTCGCCGTCGCCTTAAACAACTCAGACCCTCCTGGTCCGGGGTCCGCGATGCTGCCGCTGCCACCAGTGGTCCGCCCACCAGTAGATGCCCTGGGGTTAGTGCCTCGCAGTCGTTGGGGTAGTAGCTTACGGCTCCTAGCGGGCGGGAGTTGACCACCGCCTCGACCGCCACGACCACTGTCTGCAGCTCCTCGGCCGTGAGCAGGGCGTTGCCCACCGTCCGTAGGAGTAGGTGCTTTGTAGACTTCACACCTGCCTCCCATAGTCCTCCGAAGTGAGGAGCCCTCGGCGGTATGAACGCAAATTCGCATCCGCTTCTTGATGCGAAGTCGCGAACTGCGTTCTCCTCGGCCTCTACTCGCCTCCTCAGCTCCTCCAGATGGCGGCTTGCTCCGACGAAGTTCGTCGCGTTGTCGCAATGGACTCGGCTCGGGCATCCTCTTCGACCAACAAACCTTTGGAAAGCCATTAGAAATGCATTAGTTGACAGATCGGATACAATTTCTAAGTGAACCGCTTTTGACGCAAAACAGACGAACAAAGCTATGTACGACTTGTACGGCGGCTTTCCGCGAATCCTATAGGTAGTCTCAACTGGGCCACAAAATCTACGCCACAAATTGCAAATGGGCGGAGCGCTCGAAGTCGATCAGCAGGCAATTTTCCCATTATTTGCGTAAGCAGCCGAGGTTTGCATTTAAAGCAACGGATGCATGATTGTACTGTCTGACGACAAAGCTCTTGAGCATTGACTAACCAAAGTCGTTCTCTGAGAATGCTCACGAGCGCTCTTGGGCCAGCGTGACAGTTGGTCAAGTGAAGGTACCTCACATAGCTGCGAGCAAATTGTGAGCGCTTCGACAAGAGAGGAGTGGAAACGAAATAGGAGCATTTACCAGTCGCCCCCGACTCGCAACAACGAAAACGAACACCAAGATCCTTCATACACATGTATGAAAGGATTGAGTCGTCGTAGACTCGAGCTCACACGTGTACTCTTACGAACCCTTTCTATATCGTCTCTGAATTCGAAATCCTGCATTATTTCTACTATTTTACTGAATGCTTCTTTCAGTTCTGATGCCGTTGGAACCAGTTCAAATTGAACTGTTTTGTCTTTGCATCTTCGAATGAAGCGGAACACATAAGCGAACACTCTCAACAGACTTGTGTGCGACGAAAAACTTTCGATCGAGTCCACTAGATCTGACTTTACCACTATAGTTGTCAGTCCAACAGCTGTTTTGCGCACTTCAAATTGCGCGTCTCATCAGA
Source organism: Drosophila nasuta (assembly GCF_023558535.2). Taxonomy (NCBI): domain Eukaryota; kingdom Metazoa; phylum Arthropoda; class Insecta; order Diptera; family Drosophilidae; genus Drosophila; species Drosophila nasuta. The sequence goes on from NW_026869507.1 coordinate 14,691, forward strand.
GACGAAATGGTGGTTAACTGGCCATGCGTCGTGTGGTTTCATCAAGAATGACGGACCACTTAACCACATTGACGCGCACAGTTCAGTCACATCGCAACCTCTCGATACAATGTCTTCGGGGTTCTGCTTGGTTGGAACATGACGCCATTCCATGCTCTCTGACCACTCTTGAATCTCGGCCACTCGATTCGACACGAATGTCGCAAGAGTGGAAGGATGTGACCGGATCAATGAAGAGTGACTTCCGAATCTGACCAAAGAATCGGTCGTTCAATTGGAGATCGGATCAGCCTTCGGATGCGGTGGCAGAGTTCTGCAAGAAGGTGAGCTGCACACAACTCAAGTCTAGGAAGAGTCTTAGTCTTGATACTTTACAACCTTCTGCAGTATGCGTACGAACGTAAATACACGCCCCATACGCTCTTATTGAGGCGTCGGCGAAGCCATGTATCTCTATCGGTGACGTAGGCTCTGTGAACAAATATCGTGGCACTTTTATGTTTTGCAATTGTGTCAAATTTGACTTCAATTGCTGCCACGATGTATCCAAACTCAATGGTATGGATTCGTCCCACTCCAACTTTTGAAGCCAGAGCTCTTGAAGCAGTATCTTTGCTTTTTATAATGAAGGGACTCAATAGGCCAAGCGGATCGAATAACCGCGATGTCACCGAGAGAATGTTCCGTTTTGTCGCTTTAAGACCCATGAATGAATCGTCGATCCGGAATTGGAACACGTCTTCATTTGGCAACCAAATCACACCTAGAGTCTTGGTTGCGTCAGTCTCGGAGATCGTTATCGGTTTTGGTGTACTGTCTGATGCGGAGAACCCAGGAGCATTCGAGAACCACTTCGCAAGTTCAAAACCTGCTCCTAGCAGTATCTGCGACACTTCAGACTTAGTTGTCTTCAGGTCCTCGACGCATGCGGGACCAGTCAACATATCGTCAACGTAGAAGTCTTGCCTGATAACCTCAGCTGCCATGGGGTGTGAGGATTTCGCAATCTCGCTCAGCTGGATCAAACACCGTATGACCAAGAATGACGCTGGCGCAGTGCCATACGTTACAGTATTTAATCTGAATAATCTCAACGAGTCAGATATGTCTTTTCTCCACACTATGAGTTGATAGTTTCGATCTACCTCGTGCATCATAACTTGGCGGTACATCTTTTTGATGTCGGCCGTTAATGCATATTTATGCAATCGAAAACGAAGCAGAGTCGAAAACAGCTCTTCTTGAATGGTCGGCCCGACCATAAGAATGTCATTCAACGCCTTATGTGTCGAAGTGCGACAGGAAGCATCAAAACGACCCTCAGCTTTGTCGAAGTGCTTTGGGGCCGTAATACACATTGGTGTGGAATAACATAGTGTGGTGTACTTGGAAGGATGTGACTCACTTCGGACATGTGGCCCATATCTACATATTCTTCCATAAATTTCAAGTACATTCGTTTTAACTCGGGACCTCGAGTTAAGCGTTTTCAAGCGACAAAACCGCCGTTTAGCAACTTCAAATAAGCACCCAAGCTGGTGCGAATCTGATTTAAACGGCAGTCGTACTTCGAAACGACCAGACGGCAATCTTCTCACATTATTTGTGAAATGATCTTCACAACTTTGTTGTTCAGCGGAAGGACTTTGGGGAGAGCGCACATCTTCGACAGTCCAAAACTTCAGCAAGGTCTTGTCAATCGAGCTCAAACTTTCTTCCTGATAGCTCAGATTGACAGTCATCTTCTGGTGAGATTTTTCACCAGGAGTGTACCGACCCGAGACAATCCACCCAAGGCTTGTCTTTTGGGGATTGGACACTCTGGACCTTGCTTGATTTGGCCAACGGACAATAGGTCAAAGAATGTTTCAGCGCCGATAATAAGATCAATTTTCTGCGGTTTGTAGAAATAGGGATCCGCTAGCTGAATATTGTCAGGTATCTTCCAGCCACTGACATTTACAGTGTGATCTGGCTGATAACCTGAGATCGATTTGAGGATCCATAAATCGATCGTGTATACATTGCAGCCAACTCGCGACTTCACCACAGTGTGTATCTTTTTCTTAACTTGAGAATTGGATTCACCAATGCCAAGCAAGCTGATGCACGAGTCTTCTCTACGAAAATGCAGCCGCTGAGCTAGTTCTAAGTCACAAAAATTAATTTGTGACCCAGAGTCAACAAAGCTCGGGCTAAGACGAAATCGCCTGAATTCGTCTTTATTTTGATGACTGCTGTGGCCAGGATCACTTTATCCGACACGGTCGCATGCATCGCATGCGAAGTGGATGGACGATCAGGCTCAACAGCGGAGAGACTCGGGGGTGGTAACGCTCTACTATTTGTAGTCGCAGAATATATGTGCAGCAACGTATGATGTGAAGGGCTGCACACGACACTTTTTGCCTTACATTTGGCGACAGTGTGACCCTTCCGAAGACAATTTATGCATAATGCAGTTGTTTTCGCGTAGTCGAATCTCTGTTTAACTTCCAAGGCAGCAAACATCGAGCAACTCACGATGGAATGATCTTCGGAATTGCAATATACGCATATGTGGGTCTTTTGATCAATCTTATCTTTGAGCGTCGTACACGAAAACGAGCTTTTATTAAGCTGTTTAGCGGAAACGGCGAATATCGGACTTTGTCGAATTCTCAGCTGACAAGTGCTGATATCGACGATTAAGCACAGTTTCACACCCATTCCATAATGGAATTTTCGTGTAATCTAGCTGCTCATCCCTTCTTCTTTGTCATTGCATCAACTTTGTGCATGACCAGGTGAATAAGGATTGCATTTGCAATCTTCTTATCATCACATATTGACAACAAAGATCCGTATATCGCAGAGACAGTGTCAATCAAGTTTCGCAACGCTGAAGCGGAGGGCTGCGAAATCTTTGGCAAATTGAAAAGAGCAGTGATATTTTCATTAAATATCAGACAATCATTGTCATATACTCTTTTCAAACTCGCCATTGCTTTCTCATAAATGTCCTCGGTGACTTGAAACGCTCTCACCGTTCCAAGAGCCTCACCAGAGAAAAAATGAGATGATTGAATTTCTCAATGCGCGGAATTGAATGGTCATTGTCAACAAGAGTCTCAAACAAGAAATGAGATGATTGAATTTCTCAATGCGCGGAATTGAATGGTCATTGTCAACAAGAGTCTCAAACAAACTTATGAAATTTTTAATTCGGAATACTTTCAGCTGAACTTTGGCAATGAGAGTTTAGGCAGACGTGTACGAGGAGCGGCAATCGGCTGAATCGATATATTGGCGGATAAAGTATCGGTCAACGATTTCACCATCGCCTTCAGCCTTGCCTTTGCAGTAATGCAAATCTCTTCTAACTCGCACCGGTATTCGTCATATTCGTCAAATGTCTCAATTCTGCTTTGATATTTGAGAGCATTTTCAATATGCGACGACAACATCTCAAGCCTGCACTCTAGCTCTGTCAAATCTCGACCGATAGTGTCATCGAGAATTTGATCATTGATTCTGCTAATGCTCTTTACGCAAATACCAAGTTTCTTTTTAGAGCCTTCAAGAGTTTCTTTCGAATTCATTTTTTATTTAGGTTATTAAAGGAGACGACAAAAATAAAATATAAAAATAAAATACAAAATAAATCTTGTTGCTTCCAACAACAACAACGAAAGAAAGAAAAAAAAAAATGTATATTTTTTTTTAATTATTATTTTGAATTATTTTTTTATTTATATATTTGAAAAATTACAAGAGTTTTTGCAATTATAATTCCGCTTTATTCGCGAACACAAAGGCTGGACCTAATTGTTGTTGTTAGACGACGAAAACGAAAACGGAGTAAATGATGACGCGCTGTAGAGTTCTTAATTTCAACTGTGTTTATGATTCTATGCTAAGTTACATTAAGCCTAACTTAACTAGAGTGGCGAAGCGAGGCGAATTCGCTCAGAGAGCAACAAACGAAAGCTTTATTGCGCTCTCGCTTCGCCCTAATTCTAACAACTTCATGATACTTCATTTACTACTTCTTGCTCTTAATTATTGTTACTCAAATGCGCCAACACCGGCCCCGATGAACGGCTGTGCCTTCATACGATTGGCAGAAGCGCCAATTTGTGTACTGGCCGTTTGTATAGCCCTCCTGAGCTAGTTCGCACGTCTGCGACGCGCACCGCCCCGTCCGCTCCTGGGTACACCGCCACGACTCGCCCCACCATCCACTGCATCGGCGGCTGATTGTCCTCTGCGACGACGACGAGCTCTCCGATTCGCAGATTTGGCTGCAACCGGTCCCACTTGGCCCGTGCCTGCAGGCCCAGCACATACTCCCGGGACCATCGCTGCCAGAACGCTCGCTTGAGCGACGAGACAGCTCGCCATCGCCTTAAGCAACTCAGACCCTCCTGGTCCGGGGTCCGCGATGCTGCCGGTGCCACCAGTGGACCGCCCACCAGTAGATGTCCTGGGGTTAGTGCCTCGCCGTCGTTGGGGTCGTTGCTTACGGCTCAGCAGGCAAATTTCCCATTATTTGCGTAAGCAGCCGAGGTTTGCATTTAAAGCAACGGATGCATGATCGTACTGTCTGACGACAAAGCTCTTGAGCATTGACTAACCAAAGTCGTTCTCTGAGAATGCTCACGAGCGCTCTTGGGCCAGCGTGACAGTTGGTCAAGTGAAGGTACCTCACATAGCTGCGAGCAAATTGTGAGCGCTTCGACAAGAGGAGTGGAAACTTAGCATCATACGAAATAGGAGCATTTACCAGTCGCCCCCGACTCGCAACAACGAAAACGAACACCAAGATCGTTCATACTCATGTATGAAAGGATTAAGTCGTCGTAGACTCGAGCTCACACGTGTACTCTTACGAACCCTTTCTATATCGTCTCTGAATTCGAAATCCTGCATTACTTCTATTATTTTACTGAATGCTTCTTTCAGTTCTGATGCCGTTGGAACCAGTTCAAATTGAACTGTTTTGACTTTGCATCTTCGAATGAAGCGGAACACATAAGCGAACACTCTCAACAGACTTGTGTGCGACGAAAAACTTTCGATCGAGTCCACTAGATCTGACTTTACCACTATAGCTGTCAGTCCAACAGCTGTTTTGCGCACTTCCAAATTGCGCGTCTCTTCAGAGATGAAATGGTGGTTAACTGGTCATGTGTCGTGTGGTTCCATCAAGAATGACGGACCACTAAACCACATTGACGCGCACAGTTCAGTCACATCGCAACCTCTCGATACAATGTCTGCGGGGTTCTGCTTAGTTGGAACATGACGCCATTCCACGCTCTCTGACCATTCTTGAATCTCGGCCACTCGATTCGACACGAATGTCGCGAGAGTAGAAGGATGTGACCGGATCCAATGAAGAGTGACTTCCGAATCTGACCAAAGAACCGTCCGTTCAATTGGAGATCGGATCAGCCTTCGGATGCGGTGGCAGAGTTCTGCAAGAAGGTGAGCTGCACACAACTCAAGTCTAGGAAGAGTCTTAGTCTTGAGGGGAGCTACTTTTGATTTTGAGGTTAGTAATGATACTTTACAACCTTCTGCAGTTTGCGTACGAACGTAAATACACGCCCCATACGCTCTTATTGAGGCGTCGGCGAAGCCATGTATCTCTATCGGTGACGTAGGCTCTGTGAACAAATATCGTGGCACTTTTATGTTTTGCAATTGTGTCAAATTTGACTTCAATTGCTGCCACGATGTATCCAAACTCAATGGTATGGATTCGTCCCACTCCAACTTTTGAAGCCAGAGCTCTTGAAGCAGTATCTTTGCTTTTATAATTAAGGGACTCAATAGGCCAAGCGGATCGAATAACCGCGATGTCACCGAGAGAATGTTCCGTTTTGTCGCTTTAAGACCCATGAATGAATCGTCGATCCGGAATTGGAACACGTCTTCATTTGGCAACCAAATCACACCTAGAGTCTTGGTTGCGTCAGTCTCGGAGATCGTTATCGGCTTTGGTGTACTGTCTGATGCGGAGAACCCAGGAGCATTCGAGAACCACTTCGCAAGTTCAAAACCTGCTCCTAGCAGTATCTGCGACACTTCAGACTTAATTGTCTTCAGGTCCTCGACGCATGCGGCACCAGTCAACATATCGTCAACGTAGAAGTCTTGCCTGATAACCTCAGCTGCCATGGGGTGCGAGGATTTCGCAATCTCGCTCAGCTGGATCAAACACCGTATGGCCAAGAAATGGCGCTGGCGCAGTGCCATATGTTACAGTATTTAATCTGAATAATCTCAACGAGTCTGATGGATCTTTCCTCCACACTATGAGCTGATAGTTTCGATCTGCCTCGTGCACCATAACTTGGCGGTACATCTTTTGATGTCGGCCGTTAATGCATATTTATGCAATCGAAAACGAAGCAGAGTTGAAAACAGCTCTTCTTGAATGGTCGGCCCGACCATAAGAATGTCATTCAACGCCTTATGTGTCGAAGTGCGACACGAAGCATCAAATACGACCCTCAGCTTTGTCGAAGTGCTTTGGGGCCGTAGTACACATTGGTGCGGAATAACATAGTGTGGTGTACTTGGAAGGATGTGACTCACTTCGGACATGTGGCCCATCTCTACATATTCTTCCATAAATTCCAAGTACATTCGCTTTAACTCGGGATCTCGAGTTAAGCGTTTTCAAGCGACAAAACCGCCGTTTAGCAACTTCAAATGAGCACCCAAGCTGGTGCGAATCTGATTTGAACGGCAGTCTTACTTCGAAACGACCAGACGGCAATCTTCTCACATTATTTGTGAAATGATCTTCACAACTTTGTTGTTCAGCGGAAAGGACTTTGGCGGGAGAGCGCACATCTTCGACAGTCCAAAACTTCAGCAAGGTCTTGTCAATCGAGCTCAAACTTTCTTCCTGATAGCTCAGATTGACAGTCATCTTCTGGTGAGATTTTTCACCAGGAGTGTACCGCCCCGAGACAATCCACCCAAGGCTTGTCTTTTGGAGGATTGGACACTCTGACCTTGCTTGATTTGGCCAACGGACAATAGGTCAAAAGAATGTTTCAGCGCCGATAAGAAGATCAATTTTCTGCGGTTTGAAGAAATAGGGATCCGCTAGCTGAATATTGTCAGGTATCTTCCAGCCACTGACATTTACAGTGTGATCTGGCTGATAACCTGAGATCGATTTGAGGATCCATAAATCGATCGCGTATTCATTGCAGCCAACTCGCGACTTCACCACAGTGTGTATCTTTTTCTTAACTTGAGAATTGGATTCACCAATGCCAAGCAAGCTGATGCACGAGTCTTCTACGCAAATGCAGCCGCTGAGCTAGTTCCTCAGTCACAAAATTAATTTGTGACCCAGAGTCCAGCAAAGCTCGGGCTAAGACGAAATCGCCTGAATTCGTCTTTATTTTGATGACTGCTGTGGCCAGGATCACTTTATCCGACACGGTCGCATGCATCGCATGTGAAGTGGATGGACGATCAGGCTCAACAGCGGAGAGACTCGGGGTGGTAACGCTCTACTATTTGTAGTCGCAGAATATATGTGCAGCAACGTATGATGAGAACGGCTGCACACACGACACTTTTTTGCCTTACATTTGGCGACAGTGTGACCCTTCCGAAGACAATTTATGCATAATGCAGTTGTTTTCGCGTAGTCGAATCTCTGTTTAACTGCCAAGGCAGCAAACATCGAGCAACTCACGATGGAATGATCTTCGGAATTGCAATATTCGCATATTTGGGTCTTTTGATCAATCTTATCTTTGAGCGTCGTACACGAAAACGAGCTTTTATTAAGCTGTTTAGTGGAAACGGCTTGACTATCGGACTTTGTCGAATTCTCAGCTGACAAGTGCTGATATCGACGATTAAGCACAGTTTCAGTTGTTGTTAGACGACGAAAACGAAAACGGAGTAAATGATGACGCGCTGTAGAGTTCTCAATTTCAACTGTGTTTATGATTCTATGCTAAGTTACATTAAGCCTAACTTAACTAGAGTGGCGAAGCGAGGCGAATTCGCTCAGAGAGCAACAAACGAAAGCTTTATTGCGCTCTCGCTTCGCCCTAATTCTAACAACTTCATGATACTTCATTTACTACTTCTTGCTCTTAATTATTGTTACTCAAATGCGCCAACACCGGCCCCGATGAACGGCTGTGCCTTCATACGATTGGCAGAGGCGCCAATTTGTGTACTGGCCGTTTGTATAGCCCTCCTGAGCTAGTTCGCACGTCTGCGACGCGCACCGCCCCGTCCGCTCCTGGGTACACCGCCACGACTCGCCCCACCATCCACTGCATCGGCGGCTGATTGTCCTCTGCGACGACGACGAGCTCTCCGATTCGCAGATTTGGCTGCAACCGGTCCCACTTGGCCCGTGCCTGCAGGCCCAGCACATACTCCCGGGACCATCGCTGCCAGAACGCTCGCTTGAGCGACGAGACAGCTCGCCATCGCCTTAAGCAACTCAGACCCTCCTGGTCCGGGGTCCGCGATGCTGCCGGTGCCACCAGTGGACCGCCCACCAGTAGATGTCCTGGGGTTAGTGCCTCGCCGTCGTTGGGGTCGTTGCTTACGGCTCAGCAGGCAAATTTCCCATTATTTGCGTAAGCAGCCGAGGTTTGCATTTAAAGCAACGGATGCATGATCGTACTGTCTGACGACAAAGCTCTTGAGCATTGACTAACCAAAGTCGTTCTCTGAGAATGCTCACGAGCGCTCTTGGGCCAGCGTGACAGTTGGTCAAGTGAAGGTACCTCACATAGCTGCGAGCAAATTGTGAGCGCTTCGACAAGAGGAGTGGAAACTTAGCATCATACGAAATAGGAGCATTTACCAGTCGCCCCCGACTCGCAACAACGAAAACGAACACCAAGATCCTTCATACTCATGTATGAAAGGATTGAGTCGTCGTAGACTCGAGCTCACACGTGTACTCTTACGAACCCTTTCTATATCGTCTCTGAATTCGAAATCCTGCATTACTTCTATTATTTTACTGAATGCTTCTTTCAGTTCTGATGCCGTTGGAACCAGTTCAAATTGAACTGTTTTGTCTTTGCATCTTCGAATGAAGCGGAACACATAAGCGAACACTCTCAACAGACTTGTGTGCGACGAAAAACTTTCGATCGAGTCCACTAGATCTGACTTTACCACTATAGCTGTAAGTCCAACAGCTGTTTTGCGCACTTCCAAATTGCGCGTCTCTTCAGAGACGAAATGGTGGTTAACTGGCCATGTGTCGTGTGGTTCCATCAAGAATGACGGACTACTAAACCACATTGACGCGCACAGTTCAGTCACATCGCAACCTCTCGATACAATGTCTGCGGGGTTCTGCTTAGTTGGAACATGACGCCATTCCACGCTCTCTGACCACTCTTGAATCTCGGCCACTCGATTCGACACGAATGTCGCGAGAGTGGAAGGATGTGACCGGATCCAATGAAGAGTGACTTCCGAATCTGACCAAAGAACCGTCCGTTCAATTGGAGATCGGATCAGCCTTCGGATGCGGTGGCAGAGTTCTGCAAGAAGGTGAGCTGCACACAACTCAAGTCTAGGAAGAGTCTTAGTCTTGAGGGGAGCTACTTTTGATTTTGAGGTTAGTAATGATACTTTACAACCTTCTGCAGTTTGCGTACGAACGTAAATACACGCCCCATACGCTCTTATTGAGGCGTCGGCGAAGCCATGTATCTCTATCGGTGACGTAGGCTCTGTGAACAAATATCGTGGCACTTTTATGTTTTGCAATTGTGTCAAATTTGACTTCAATTGCTGCCACGATGTATCCAAACTCAATGGTATGGATTCGTCCCACTCCAACTTTTGAAGCCAGAGCTCTTGAAGCAGTATCTTTGCTTTTATAATTAAGGGACTCAATAGGCCAAGCGGATCGAATAACCGCGATGTCACCGAGAGAATGTTCCGTTTTGTCGCTTTAAGACCCATGAATGAATCGTCGATCCGAATTGGAACACGTCTTCATTTGGCAACCAAATCACACCTAGAGTCTTGGTTGCGTCAGTCTCGAGATCGTTATCGGCTTTGGTGTACTGTCTGATGCGGAGAACCCAGGAGCATTCGAGAACCACTTCGCAAGTTCAAAACCTGCTCCTAGCAGTATCTGCGACACTTCAGACTTAATTGTCTTCAGGTCCTCGACGCATGCGGCACCAGTCAACATATCGTCAACGTAGAAGTCTTGCCTGATAACCTCAGCTGCCATGGGGTGCGAGGATTTCGCAATCTCGCTCAGCTGGATCAAACACCGTATGGCCAAGAATGGCGCTGGCGCAGTGCCATATGTTACAGTACTTAATCTGAATAATCTCAACGAGTCTGATAGATCTTTCCTCCACACTATGAGCTGATAGTTTCGATCTGCCTCGTGCACCATAACTTGGCGGTACATCTTTTGATGTCGGCCGTTAATGCATATTTATGCAATCGAAAACGAAGCAGAGTTGAAAACAGCTCTTCTTGAATGGTCGGCCCGACCATAAGAATGTCATTCAACGCCTTATGTGTCGAAGTGCGACACGAAGCATCAAATACGACCCTCAGCTTTGTCGAAGTGCTTTGGGGCCGTAGTACACATTGGTGCGGAATAACATAGTGTGGTGTACTTGGAAGGATGTGACTCACTTCGGACATGTGGCCCATCTCTACATATTCTTCCATAAATTCCAAGTACATTCGCTTTAACTCGGGATCTCGAGTTAAGCGTTTTTCAAGCGACAAAAACCGCCGTTTAGCAACTTCAAATGAGCACCCAAGCTGGTGCGAATCTGATTTGAACGGCAGTCTTACTTCGAAACGACCAGACGGCAATCTTCTCACATTATTTGTGAAATGATCTTCACAACTTTGTTGTTCAGCGGAAAGGACTTTGGCGGGAGAGCGCACATCTTCGACAGTCCAAAACTTCAGCAAGGTCTTGTCAATCGAGCTCAAACTTTCTTCCTGATAGCTCAGATTGACAGTCATCTTCTGGTGAGATTTTTCACCAGGAGTGTACCGCCCCGAGACAATCCACCCAAGGCTTGTCTTTTGGAGGATTGGACACTCTGGACCTTGCTTGATTTGGCCAACGGACAATAGGTCAAAGAATGTTTCAGCGCCGATAAGAAGATCAATTTTCTGCGGTTTGAAGAAATAGGGATCCGCTAGCTGAATATTGTCAGGTATCTTCCAGCCACTGACATTTACAGTGTGATCTGGCTGATAACCTGAGATCGATTTGAGGATCCATAAATCGATCGCGTATTCATTGCAGCCAACTCGCGACTTCACCACAGTGTGTATCTTTTTCTTAACTTGAGAATTGGATTCACCAATGCCAAGCAAGCTGATGCACGAGTCTTCTCTACGCAAATGCAGCCGCTGAGCTAGTTCCTCAGTCACAAAATTAATTTGTGACCCAGAGTCCAGCAAAGCTCGGGCTAAGACGAAATCGCCTGAATTCGTCTTTATTTTGATGACTGCTGTGGCCAGGATCACTTTATCCGACACGGTCGCATGCATCGCATGTGAAGTGGATGGACGATCAGGCTCAACAGCGGAGAGACTCGGGGTGGTAACGCTCTACTATTTGTAGTCGCAGAATATATGTGCAGCAACGTATGATGAGAACGGCTGCACACACGACACTTTTTTGCCTTACATTTGGCGACAGTGTGACCCTTCCGAAGAAAATTTATGCATAATGCAGTTGTTTTCGCGTAGTCGAATCTCTGTTTAACTGCCAAGGCAGCAAACATCGAGCAACTCACGATGGAATGATCTTCGGAATTGCAATATTCGCATATTTGGGTCTTTTGATCAATCTTATCTTTGAGCGTCGTACACGAAAACGAGCTTTTATTAAGCTGTTTAGTGGAAACGGCTTGACTATCGGACTTTGTCGAATTCTCAGCTGACAAGTGCTGATATCGACGATTAAGCACAGTTTCACACTCACTCCATAATGGAATTTTCGTGTAATCTACCTGCTCATCCCACTTCTTCTTTGTCATTGCATCAACTTTGTGCATGACCAGGTGAATAAGGATTGCATTTGCAATCTTCTTATCATCACCTATCGACAACAAAGATCCGTATATCGCAGAGACAGTGTCAATCAAGTTTCGCAACGCTGAAGCGGAGGGCTGCGAAATCTTTGGCAAATTGAAAAGAGCAGTGATATTTTCATTAAATATCAGACAATCATTGTCATATACTCTTTTCAAACTCGCCATTGCTTTCTCATAGTTGTCCTCGGTGACTTGAAACGCTCTCACCGTTTCAAGAGCCTCACCAGAGAGACAAGAAATGAGATGATTGAATTTCTCAATGCGCGGAATTGAATGGTTATTGTCAACAAGAGTCTCAAACAAACTTATGAAATTTTTAAATTCGGAATACTTTCCGCTGAACTTTGGCAATGAGAGTTTAGGCAGACGGGTACGAGGAGCGGCAATCGGCTGAATCGATATATTGGCGGATGAAGTATCGGTCAACGATTTCACCATCGCCTTCAGCCTTGCCTTTGCAGTAATGCAAATCTCTTCTAACTCGCACCGGTAATCGTCATATTCGTCAAATGTCTCAATTCTGCTTTGATATTTGAGAGCATTCTCAATATGCGACGACAACATCTCAAGCCTGCACTCTAGCTCTGTCAAATCTCGACCGATCGTGTCATCGAGAATTTGATTATTAACTCTGCAAATGCTCTTCACGCAAATAGCAAGTTTCTTTTTAGAGCCTTCAAGAGTTTCTTTCGAATTCATTTTTATTTAGGTTATTAGAGGAGACGACAAAAAATATAAAAATAAAATACAAAATAAATCTTGTTGCTTCCAACAAAAACAACAAAAAGAAAATTAAAAAATTTATTATTTTTTTTTGAATTATTATTTTGAACTATTCTTTTATTTTTACTTAATTTTTTTTATTATTATTATTATTTTTAAATTGTCCTAAGCTAACCACTAAGCTTTCTCGGACAATAATAGGGGAGTACACAATTCGAGGGAGCACTAGATATCGCACTGATATATTCAACCAACGAATGTAGGGAGCGAGTTCTAAGCGCTGCAAAGCGCGCGACAACGAAAAGTGCAAGCAACAACACAGACTACAGAGCGCAATGCACTGTGCAGATGCTGGCCTGCTAACGTATGTATGTGTGTATGTGCGCTGTTTCTAAGCGCGCGAAACGGAAACGAAATGCAAGCAACAACAACACGGAGCCGAAATGCACCGGCTACGAATCTGGAGACAAAGGGGCGACGAAAGCGAAAATTGCAACGAACTAAGAGAAGAAGTTCGATGCAATGGAAATAAGAATTTCCCTAGTCACTTTCACTTAGAAAACAAAACAATATTCTGCCTAAGCGGTTCACTTTTTAAATTAAAAATATAAAATTTAAAACAAATGCTCTACTATTACGTATGTGCCAAGAATTGAAAGCGTCACTAGAATCTTGCAACTTGGCAACCAATTCAGTTATTTACTTTCAATTTTTCGCACAGTACCTGAAATGGCGATCTTTAATGATCCCAGCCACTTTCCTCAGTGTGTTTTCTGCAGGTGCAGGGTGTCCTCCAGCGATGATGCAGAAAATTCCACCGATGACACAAACACAAGTGGATCACAGCACTGGCACAAAGTCAATTGTTTGTTTATGTTTATTATATTTTAAAAACGACCGGCGCGAATTTGTTTCGTTTTTGTTTTTTGTTTTTTCAATCATTCGCGTTCAACAACAATTAGTGTCCACCCGGGGCGCCATGAAAAATTACAAGAGTTTTTGCAGATAAAAATTGAAGATTATAATTCCGCTTTATTCGCGAACACAAAGACTGGACCTAATTGTTGTTGTTAGACGACGAAAACGAAAACGGAGTAAATGATGACGCGCTGTAGAGTTCTCAATTTCAACTGTGTTTATGATTCTATGCTAAGTTACATAAAGCCTAACTTAACTAGAGTGGCGAAGCGAGGCGAATTCGCTCAGAGAGCAACAAACGAAAGCTTTTTGCGCCTCGCTTCGCCCTAATTCTAACAACTTCATGATACTTCATTTACTACTTCTTGCTCTTAATTATTGTTACTCAAATGCGTCAACAATATTATTATGATTTGTGAATTGTCCTAGCAACCACTAAGCTATCTCGGACAATAATAGGGGAGTACACAATTCGAGGGAGCAAACGAGATATCGCACTGATATGCTCAACCAACGAATGTAGGGGAGCGAGTTCTGAGCGCTGCAAAGCTCGCGACAATAAAAGTGCAAGCAACAACACAGACTACAGAGCGCAATGCACTGTGCAGATGCTGGCTTGCTAACGTATGTATGTGTGTATGTGCGCTGTTTCTAAGCGCGAGTTATACATTTGTCACCACTTACCACTTCCCCATCTCATTTGTCACCACTTACCACTTACCCAACACTAACACATACAAAGCATTCCATTAGATCGGGATTGCGATCGTCAATTATGTAAATATAAACATTCAAGCTTCCACTATAAACTAATAACCCAAACTGGGACTGCTAGCTTCTTTAACGTAAACATAAACAACCAAGCTTGCACTCTAAAGTCAGAATATGCTAACGTAATTATAAACAACTCAGACGGTTTGGCTGCCGCCAACATCCAAGTATAAAATAGCACTTCTGGCACAGCTTAACTTCAGTTTGTATCAATTCTCTGAATAAACCAGTTCAAATCTACGACACTGTGTACATTCTTATTTATTGAAATACAACTCATGTATATATATGTCAAACATATATAACTGGCGCAGCCGGTCTGAACGGACGGATAAATTAATAACACACTAAGAAGTAACATTTGAACTAGCTGAAAAGGCATAACAAGTGTTATCGAAAGTGAAAAAGTTAAAACAAAAAACAAAACACACACTAAGAAGTGATATTTGAACTTAGCTGAAAAGGCATAACAATTATCGCCAAAAGTGAAAAAGTGTAAAACAATAGTGGCATAAAAGGGACAAAGTCATAATTGTGCAACTAAACTAACAAATCTAAAAAAAATATATAAACTTTAAAATGGAAAACGAAAATATAAACGAAATGCAGAATTGCATTCAGGCTCTCACTCAAATTGTTGTTCAACAAATGCAACTACCAAATGCAAACTCAAGAACAAGAGCTAGAAACCAGATTGAAAAGGAAACTCGATATCTTCCAACATTTACTGGACAAGATGGTACTCTCCATGGATTCATTGCTTCAGTGGACCAGATTATGCAGGAATATGCAGATGATGCGGATCAGGTTTTCAGCGTTATATTCAACACGAAGATTCAAGGACAGGCAAGAACAGTTCTCACCATCAATACACCGACAACGTGGGAGGAATGTAAGGAGAAATTGCGACATCATTACCGGCCAAGAATGGACCAAATGGGTTTGACTAGGAAGATCAACAATCTCAGAGTGACATCTATTAAAGATTTAGATATTAAGGTAAGGTACATAGTGGAAGAAATAACAGACTTTGCTGTATTTGAAAATAATGAAAGCTTAGTAAATATATTAAGTTCACTATTGATTCAACGAATAAAAGAATTAGCTGCAGGCTCCATGGCAGTATCGCTAATGCCATTAACAACAGTGCAAATGGTTAGAAATGAAATTGCTAAATATATCGGTCTAAATTTTGGAAATTTAAATCAAAGATTGTTAATTCGTAAAAATACCGAGAATGACTCAGGTAACAATATTGATCAAAAGAATTAATAATAATAACAACAATAATAATAAATAACAACAATAATAATAATAAAAACAACAATAATAATGGCAATTTTCCAAAAAGTCAAAATACTAGGAGACAATATAACAATCAACAACAAAATAGGAATAACAATACTAATCCACAATACAATCATAACTATAACAATAATCAACAAAATCAGAATACTAACAATAATCCACATCAATATCCAAATAATAATTACAATAAAAATGAAAGTCAAAATGCTAGACAGAATCCCCAGAGGCAATGAGTGTTGATAATATAATTGATGAGGATAATAAAAGTACAACAAGTGAAATCCCTAAAGATTTTTTACCCAGTAGCCTCGGATGAAAGAAAAATTTTAATAGAAGGAACAATTGAAGATTGTAAATTTACTTTTTTGTTAGATACTGGATCCACAATTAGTATATTAAACACAAATAGAGTGCAGGAAAATTTTTACAAAATAATTGAAAAATATTCAAAAACAATTCATACAATTAATGCAAAGTTTGAAACTAATAATTACTTAGTTATGACAGAAGCACCAAGAGAATTTCAATATTCTCCACAAGTTCGTTCAAGATGGGTGGCTTTACCCCTGGATAAATCATACGATTTTCTATTGGGTATGGACTTCATCCAAAGAAACGTTCAATTTATTGATTTCAAGAAGAAAACAATTAAACTGATAAATGATGCTGAAATTCCATTCCATTCCAAGCATCCTGAAGAGGCTTGTGTTTTGGAAGTAAGTGAAATTTAAAGCTTTAATTTAACAGATTTAAATTTAGAAGAAAAGGAAATTATTACCAATCTAAACAAAAGATTTAACAAGTTATACTATAAAGAAGGCGACCAATTGACAAATACAAATACAGTGGTACACAATATAAGAACAATAACGGACCAACCGATCAATTCGAAAATTTACAGGTGTTCTCCAAAATATGAAGAAGAAATTCGAAAACAAATTTTAGAAATGGAAAGAAACGGCATAATAAGAAAAAGCAGAAGTAAATACAGCTCACCTATATGCATGGTGCCAAAGAAAATAGATAATTCAGGAGTACAAAAATATAGATTATGTGTAGACTATCGTCGATTAAATCATGTAACAATACCAGACAAATATCCGTTACCTCTCATGGACTCAATATTAGACAAACTTGGTAGGGCTCAATATTTTAGTACATTGGACTTAGCAAAAGGTTATCATAAAATCTTGATGGCTGAAGAAGACATAGAGAAGACAGCATTTGTTTCACCATTAGGACTTTATGAATACGTTAGAATGCCATTCGGATTAAAAACGCACCAGCAACTTTTCAAAGTTTAATGAATGATGTTTTAAGAGATTACATAAACAAAATATGTGTAGTCTACTTAGACGACATTTTAATATTCTCAACAACGCTCGAAGAACACAAACATGCTTTAGAAAAAATTTTTAAAAACTCCAAGAACACAGATTAAAAATACAAGTAAATAAATGCTCATTTATGAAACAAGATACAGAATTTTTAGGACATGTACTCAGTAAAGACGGAATTCGACCAAATCCAAAAAAGATACAAGATATTTTAGCTATTCCAATCCCAAAACAGAAAAACAACTAAAAGGTTTTTAGGCATGACTGGTTTTATAGAAAGTTCATAAAAGATTACTCAAAAATTGCATACCCTATGATCAAATATTTACAAAAAGGAAATAATATTAATAAAATGACCCAGAATTTATAGATTCTTTTGAAAATTTAAAAGAACTTATAAGCTCACATCCAATTTTGAAATTCCCAGAATTCGATAAACCTTTTACATTAACGACAGATGCGAGTGATTTTGCAATAGGAGCAGTGTTATCACAGCAAACTCAGCCAATAGCATTCGTATCTAGGACTCTAAACAAACACGAAAAGCAATACAGCGCGACAGATAAAGAATTTCTGGCAATTGTGTATGCCGTAGACTACTTTAGGCATTACCTATATGGCACTCAATTTACAATTATAACTGATCACCAACCAATTATGTATCTAAATAAAAAATACAAAGGAAAGACCTCAAGGACAAACATCAAAGGTGGATATTGAAACTACAAGAATTTGATTGTGATATCAAATATTTAAAAGGAAAAATAACAAAGTGGCGGATTTCCTCAGTAGGCAGGAAACAGCCCCGCTTATAGACAAAGAAAATATTAATGAATCAAATTTAGCATTGACAGACACAATTCACTCAGCAAACGAGAACGAACCAATAGATTTTTATATAACAGATGATATAGTTAATAAATTCAAAACTCAAATCATTATCACATATTTAGCAACAGACAGTATAATTAAAAATAAAGGCAGAAAAATTATTGAAATTAATCCAGCAGACGACAATTTAAAAATAGAACAGAAACTCTTAAACAATATTAATAGGGAACTATTGGCATATATTCAGAAGTACCAGATTCCATTTACTATAAAGTACAATGTATTATAATAGACAGTTTTAAAGACACGAAAAATATAAAATTCTTAAAATGTACAAAACGAGCAGTAGACATAAATGACGAACAGGAACTCCACAAACAAATAGCTTTATATCACACAAAAGAATCCCTACATAGTGGCATGAACGAGACATTTTATAGTTTGAAAGACAAAATTTATTATCCAAAACTTAGAGAGCACATTAACTTAATTATATCCAACTGCACAAAATGTAGAGAAATTAAGTATGACAGGAAACCGATCAAAGCAAAATTCAATATCACAGAAACTCCTCAAGAGAAAAATGAAATAATTCATATAGACATTTTCCATATCAAACACCGATCATTTGTTACAATCATAGATAAACTTACAAAATTTGTAGCTGCATACAATATAAAAGATAGGAATTGGAGGGCAAAATTGCAAATTATAATAGAGCAATTCACAAAATTTGGCAAGCCCAACAAAATTATTATGGATAATGAATTTAGATCAGAACAGATTCAAAGTTTCTTAAATAAAGAAAAAGTCGAGTTACATTTAACAAAACCAAACTCGCACACAGGTAACGCAGACATTGAAAGACTTCACTCCACGTTAATAGAAATTGTCAATAGCATAGATGAAGACATCTCGATAGAATCAAAAATTCAAATTGCTGTCAACACTTACAATAATAGGTATCACACAACTATAAAATGCTCCCCAAACGAAGCTAAAAATACAAAGAACTCACAAGACCTTAAAGAAATAATAAGCGCTAACAAAGAAAAAATCATAACAAAACTAAATGAAGAAAGAGAACAGTATGAAGAAAAAAGAGAGGAAGGACCAATTAAAAATTACAAAAGATTAAGACATAAAGATGAGCCGTATTTTAGATACGCCAAACTAGAAGATATTCATCCATGTAATATCAAAAGACCATTAAAAATGGAACAAAATTAAAATACATGCACATATACATTAACAGTTTTAGTAATAAATACATATATATATACATTTTTTTTCTTTTACTCGCACTTTCAGAATATTTTATTAATCACTTTAATGATTTTATCAATGACACATGCTAGACTGCATGTGGTCCCAATTCAAGAGGAGGCAGGATATGTCCCTATACATATGTATTCTACAGAAATTGTAAATGAAACTATTATAATTTTGCACATTATTGACATTAATCAAATCACAATAATAATCAATAAAATATACGACAATATAAAAGAATATCGAAATAGCAAATAAGGAAACATTAATTGATGAAATATAATTACTAAGGGCAAAAGTAAGTTCTATCACTCCATCAACACGAACAGAAAGAGGTATTTTTAATGGAATAGGCACCGTACATAAATGGCTATTTGGCATTATGAACAATGAGGACAGGGAAGAAATTATAGAACACTTAAATATAATAGATCAAAATAATCACAATGCAATCACTAACTTAAACCAACAAATTCACATTAACAACCATTTTAATAATACTATTAACACACTAGCAGGCATAATCCATCAAGACAGAAATATGATAGAACTTCTTTCAGCCAAAATGAATAACCAAACAAAAGAAACAATAAAAACATATTATTCAATGATCAAATGAGAACTTTAAAAAATATTGAAGAAAAATTAATTATATTCAAGAAACCATTGCATCAGCAAAAACAATATATTTTACCAGAAATATTATCAAAAGACGAAATAAATAAATTTAAAATAGATTTTATAAAATTAAATTAATCAGAATGGGCATATTAAAATACAAAAACAACGCAATTGTCATGGCAATCAAGCTACCCAAAAACTTTATAAAAACAGACATCAAACTCATAACTGCAATACCTAACAGCAACAATATTCAAATTGATCAAGAAAATTTACTAATTACTCAAATTTGTAATAAAATATACGATTATAAAAGAAAATGTAATTTTAAGGAACTAACATTAAGTAAAAGCTGCACAATAAACAACAATTGTAAATTCAAATTCAACAATAAATCCAGTATAGAACAAATAGATGATGAAACAATAATTGTAAGAAACAGTAAAACGAAAAATTAAAACAAAATTGCGAACAAAGAAATAATACATTAAATGGAAACTACTTAATACAATTTGTTAACTGTAAAATTCAAATATTATCTGAAAACTTTGCAAATGAACAAATAGAATTTTATGATAGATTTTTTACCCAACAAACTTATTGAACCAATCTTATAAAAACACAATAAACTTTGAACACTTCTCAATACAGAACTTTGAAAACTTACAAGAAATCACAGAGTTAAAATTTCATAAAAAAATAAGTTATGGCATTTCAATTACATTTGCAATTATTATATTAATATTAATATTTTACTTGTGTATAAAATTAAGATCTAATAATATTCATGTTAATTTTAAAAGAATTCAGGAGAATTCAAATTCTGGCGATGGAGGAGTTATACATTTGTCACCACTTACCACTTCCCCATCTCATTTGTCACCACTTACCATTTACCCAACACTAACACATACAAAGCATTCCATTAGATCGGGATTGGGATCGTCAATTATGTAAACATAAACATTGAAGCTTCCACTATAAACTAATAACCCAAACTGGGACTGCTAGCTTCTTTAACGTAAACATAAACAACCAAGCTTGCACTCTAAAGTCAGAATATGCTAACGTAATTATAAACAACTCAGACGGTTTGGCTGCCGCCAACATCCAAGTATAAAATAGCACTTCTGGCACAGCTTAACTTCAGTTTGTATCAATTCTCTGAATAAACCAGTTCAAATCTACGACACTGTGTACATTTTTATTTATTGAAATACAACTCATGTATATATATGTCAAACATATATAACTCGCGCGAAACGAAAACGAAAATGCAAGCAACAACAACACGGAGCCGAAATGCACCGGTGCAGTGTTGGCTTGCGGGTATATATGGATGTATATACGTTTGTGCGCTTAGCAACAGCACACAGCTTACAGCGGCTACGAATCTGGAGACAAAGGGGCGACGAAAGCGAAAATTGCAACGAACTAAGAGAAGAAGTTCGATGCAATGGAAATAAAAATTTCCCCTAGTCACTTTCACTTAGAAAACAAAACAATGTTCTGCCTAAGCGGTTCACTTTTTAATTTAAAACAAGTAAGAAAGCTACAGTCGAGTGAGCTCGACTGTGAGATACCCGCTACCCATAGTAAAAAAAGAAATCTGGAAAATGTGCCCAAAATTGATACTGTAAATTAAAGTCTATTTAATTCTTGCGTATTATAAGTATACTTATTTTATGATACAATATTAATGTATTAATGTATTGAATACAAAATTGGTTTTGAAATATGTCGCCGCTCGAATCAGCTCCTGCTTGAATAAAATACTTTTAATTTATTAAAGCAAGACCCAGGGAACACCACGAGGAGGCCATTAAATATAATGGGGTCTTTTCCGAAATCTAATTTCGGCAGACCTACGAATCGACTTGTGCTGTGTATAAACAACACCATTATTCCCCAAAAATGGTTGTATATATAAAATCATAATTAATATAAATTAAATTTATAATAATAATAAACAAAAATTTTGATTTCAAGGACTAAAATTAAAATATTTAAATTAAATTAAATTAAATTAGGTGCAAATACTTTTAGGAATACAAAAAATCTAAACCTGATCATCAATGCTAACTAAAATACCACTATGATAGCTATAAATTGTCTCATATGTGCGTGCTATGGCTCTGTTATCCCTAATATTTGAGCACGCCCAATCAATATGTGTATCACGATTGGTTGTGGACGTGTTCAAATCTAACAAAAATCTAAAACTATTAGCTGCCAAAAATCGAAAACCCTTCTACAATTACTAGATAGCTCCGTAAACAAAAATTAAAATCTCCTAGCACTACACTACTGCTATCCAAAAATGGAAATCCCTGAAATAAATTTTCAAATTCAGTTTCGAACTTATGCGGAGGATATGTTGGACTTCTATATATAATGAGGAATCCTAAAGACTTATATTTAAACACTGCATACTCGAACACTGCGGAAGCTAAATTATTGGGGTCAGAATAATATCGTCCGCTTGAGCAGAGACTAACATTCTCAAAAACTTGATTTTTGGCGAATATAAGAATGCCTCTCTTTGGACGAGATCCACTAGAAGTCGACTGGCAATCAAGACGAATAGCACAACGGTAGCCAGGAATATCATACGATTCATTGGAATATGTAGAAGCCTCAACGAAAAATAGAAATTGAGACTGGAGCATTAACTGATCGGAGCAAACATCAGTAATGTGGCAATGTAAACTTTGTGTATTATGGAATACAGCATTGATTTTAGAATTGTCAAAGAGACAGCTGAAATGGGAATTTAACAATTTTGTGGATCTTAAACTGGCAAGCTCTTGCTCTACCACTGACTGACGGTCAGCTTTCGGGGCACAAATTGCCCAACAATTAAGGGCCAGCCGCACTTGTGGCTCTACTACAAGCTACATACAAAGCTTCCCTTTGCATACCAGGAGTTGTGTGGACCACCACGTTGGTATATGTAGCACCCTGACTTTTATGAATAGTTATACCTTCTGCAGGTACAACTGGAAATTGGTTGCGGTCAATAGAAACTTGCTCATTTGAATGGTATTGAAAACTTTTCACAGTTTTCTGAACTGGGGTCCAAGAGGGTTCAGCACGATGAGTGCACCTAGATCGAGCATTAGTTCCAACACTTTCATCTAAGAATTTAATCCAAAGAACATGCGGGGAGTTGGATGTATTAAAACCTATTTCCATAAGAATACCTGAAGCTCCATTAACAAGACCATCTGCAGTATCTATATTGACCGTCATCATGTATTTAGCAGTGGTTTTCAAAATAAGGGTTGTGCAAAGCCCTTGAGTTTGAGATGTTTTGAAATCCTTTACGGATTCCAAGCATCTGGACTTAGCTTCTGAGTTAAGATGTGCAGCTTTAATTGAGTCAAGAGCAGTGGAAATGAACTGCTCCGTAGGTATCGAGTTTAACTTAGCAGTGTTAAAAATATTTGTATCCTCATTACGCAAAACAAATGAATGGCATCATTAGGAAATTGGTCTAAGACCGAAACTCTAGCTCTAAGTAAATTAATGTCATTTATTGTCATTTGACCGGATGCCATGTTATTAAGCGCTAGCGCAAATGCTTGATCGTCTCGTTGTCGCATAATCTCTATGAGCTCAAAAAACTTAAAATATCCCACAAAGCAGACCCAAATATAGCACTGTATGGATCATGCGACGATGTAGTGGATTGGAAAATCCATCGATCTCCTACGGGACGTAGTTGTCTGAGATCGCCAAAACAATTACTGAAATTCCTCCAAATGAGGTTTCCCTGTTAGCAAAAATTTGCTTAAGACGAGCATCTAAGTGAGATAACATTTTGGCACCGACCATTGAGATTTCATCAATAATTAAAAGCTTAAGATCTATAAACCTTGAGCGAAGTGTATTCAGTAAATCTGCACCTAAATCTTTAAAGGAGGACCCGGACTGATTCACTGGAAGTGAGAACATGGAATGCAGGGTTGAACCTCCAATTCCAAAAGCTGCTTTACCCGTGGGAGCACACAAAAGTATTTTAGCAGAGGTGGGGTCACAACCTGGCCTACTATTATATACTTGCGAAAGGGAATGGAAAATAGCTGAAATTAATCTACTCTTGCCAACACCTGCTCCGCCTCCTACAAACTCATAAAAAATTTCTTTTCTTTAGCATTATGCATTACATGCGTGAAATAAGTTTTTGCTTAAGATTCAAAGATTTAACTATGCTTGCTAAGTCATCATGTGACATAATTGGCGGGAGCTTAATAAGTCGGATGACATTGTCCGAATCTTCGGGAACATTAACGGCATTTAAGTCCAAAACATTTACTTGAGAATTTATTTCAGGGATCGCCAAAGCCCTAAAATGATTATCTAAACTATCTGCCTGATCCCGTTCCTCAAAATTTCCCTCAGCTTCTATGGCCCTTCTAAGCACGTCTTCTAAATCCTATACCTAAATCCAATAGATTCTAAGTTTGCTGCATACACGCTTTCACAATTTATACTAAGCAAATCTACCTGTTCATCCCTCCACGGAAAATATAACATTAAAAGTTCCCTAAAATAGTTCTCTCTGTCGGCATTCAGATTAAACTTCCTAAACCTAATAATTGCTGGTTTGGTCCGTTCCCTAATGAAGCCACTACAATCACGAAGAGCCTGAATTGAATTTCCTAGGACCTCGTTTTCTCCATCACCACCGTCATCTGCATCTTGACGTGTTGACCGACAGGATTTCGCAAAATTGTAATTTGCAGCAAAATCGGCTAAACACAGGCCTTCGAGACTATCTGGCCGCTGAATATAATGATCCAGCATTCCCAAAACATAAATATCGGTGGAATCTTCATTCATATTTTGGAGCTGTTGTCTAGATTTGAGCATTCGAACTCTGTGCTCTGGTCGTGACGTATTTATATAAACTTCTGCGTTGCTAGTCTCAGACAAACGCATTCCTAGACAACAGTAGGCGGCTTCCTGAGCAGAAATCTCAGTGCCGGAGATAAATTTGTGGCCAATATGTTGCAGCTTTTGTTTAATGCTGAAGTTGCCTCTGTGAATCTCGTTCACTGCTTCACGCATTAATTTGGAGATTCCTCTTTGGGATTTGTTGATATAATTAATTATATAACTGCAACAGGCATAGGGATCCAATATGAACTGAATATCCATATTGGCCCTTTGCATTGAGAGAATATGTTTATTGTAAGCGTTAACTTTAATGGCTGCAAATGTTCTCTTCAGAAATATTTGGGGCTTTTTCAAGCCAGATCTCAATGCATATTTATAGTCCTCGTAGCTGAGGTTCAATTGTTGATGAGATAGGAAATTCTCAAATATGCTTAATTGACTTATAGAGTCAGAATCAAATGGGAAATTTAAAAGAGATTGAACTTTTTAAATTTTCTTGATGAAGAGAAATGTTTTCAGAGAATTCAGCCCATGGCTAAAGAATTTCTGTTTGTGGCATGGGAAAATATGGAATACCGAAGCGACAAATAGAGTTACCCCTCACTTCACGCATACAAGAATGTCCGTGATTGTGCTTTTGATATTCAATATACTGAGCTAACTCAGTATCAGTTACATCTGTGGTAATGAATTGGTCAATAAATGAAATGACTGAGGCTATAGACAATTCGTTTTCAAAGTCCACAGAGGGGGCATCTATCAGCCAAAACATGCCATGAATATGAGGCGAACCTCGCTGCTGGAATTCAACACGCCAATAACTTGAGAACGGGATGATTTTCGAAAACGCCCCCTCCTTTTCATAATTGTTAAAACCTGACGATATCTATAATCAAAATACCGTGCACAAGTTATAGGATCTGACCTAATCAAACGAGCCTTTTCACTAAAACTAAAATTCTGTAACTTGCTGCCTATCTATATTAACCTTTAATAAAACTAATAATTCCGCCCACCGTGTCTCAGCAGCTGACAGAGTGATAAAAAGGTTGGTAGACCGAATTGTCGATTCATCGCCATTACCTTTTTCTTTTCTGCTTCCCAGTGAGCAGGAGACGTGCGAACACCCTTCAGGACCCTATAGCCTTCATCGTGGCGAATAATGCTATCGATATGCTCATCGTTGAGAGCGTTAGAGGCTGTAATGGCGCGTGAGGCGCTTTGTTTTCTTAAGCAAATTGTAATATTACTACGAATTTGGATCAGCTCTAACTTCTTATAATTGAATAATAATTTGTCAATTCGACAACCTCTCCTATCTACATTTCGAAGCTCAGATTTTATAATTGCGGAAAAGCTAAGGGGACAAGTTCTCTTTATGCCAGCATGAATTGTAGGGAATGCCAACTCTTCCGAGTCAGCATCGAGAATCATATCTAGGGGTCGTTGGCCTTCGCCTGGAGCCAGGGTGATTCTCTGCATGGCAGCGGTGTCTATTTGGTTATTCTCAAGCAGTGTTTTGGCCATGAAATCATGGCTATATTTCATTCTACGCTTGAGGTGGAGCTGTACGACCTCGGCTTCATGAAAAGCCCGTGGGAGGGATGTTACGATGTTACTTATTAGTATTGGAACATTAACTACAGCTCCTTTAATTGCACTCTGACGCTCATGACTTAAAGGCGTTCCTCTAATGGAGTGAGGCCTTTAAGGCAATCAGGTAATTGGGGAAAATCTAGTCCATTTGAAATGGAAGTTTTGGTTTAACACCAGATCTAATTTTGCGGCAACATGTTTTGCAAAAGTTAAGCAACCGTCGGATGAAAGGAACTGACGCTCAACATCGAAAATCTCCGCAGAAAACTCATAATTGTCTTCAATTATGGTTCTAGGTATCCTACTTACTTGATGAGGAAACCAGAGACCTTTACAAGAAAGGCAAATTTTGTTGGGGCCCAGCTTGACAACTCTATTAATATTCTCAATCAGAGCTTCTATTCTAGTGGGTCTGGGTGAATTTTCTTCCTGAAGACTATTCGCACGTTCCTCTCTATTATGGGCAGCATTTCGACGGTTTTCTGCTAATCTATTTTCAATATTTTCCCTATATTGGCTAACTCTTTGGCTAAGTCGTTTTGAGGCGTCAAATGCTGCTTGTCGCGCTAATAACCGAATCGCACCGGTGTTGCGCACCTGTTCAATAATCCTCCTAGTAAGATTATTTCTAGCCTGTGACCTATTAACCCGATCTAGTTCCCTCTCTAATAGACGCCATTCAAGATCTGTCCGTCTCGCTGCCCTTAATGCCGAGTTTCGTCTTTGTTCGTTGGTCCTGTACATTGTATCCCGTCTACGTATATGTCTTCTTAAAGTGTCAGCCTGCTGTTCAGGCTCTCTAAAAGCTACGTCCGCCCGTCGTTCCCTCCTAAATTCAGAGTTCTGAATCTGCTCTACTGTCCTGTACTGTACGTTCTACGTCTCGATCTTCGTACAGTATCAGCCTGCTGTTCAGGCTCTCTAAAAGCTGCTGTTGTTCACCGTTTTCCGTTTGTTCGATTCGTCGATAATCAGAGTCCTGCCTACGGTTCGATCGTCGTAGAGTATCAACCGCCTGTTCTGGCTGCCGATACACTGAATTCCTCCGTCGTTGTCTTCTATTTTCTATTTTCTGTATTGTCCGATTGTTCGTATTGTCGATAGTCGGCGTCTGTGCGTCTCAATCTTCTATGGTCTGTATCTGTCGTTTGCTCATGTTGCCTAATTCGCGCTGATCGTCTCCTTACTAAACGTCGCTGACTATTTATAATCTGTTCGCTTTCCCTATACTCCTGATCAGCTCTACGATTCCTTGCATTACTTTCCCTCTCTTCTACAACATAATCGTTATTTTCCCTATTTGTTCTATTTCTTAACTGCTTAGAGCGTGCTCTTTGTGATGCAGACTGTCTACTAACGCGTGGCATTTCTACAAAATATCTGCACTTAAATATTATAATTAATAACTATTAGTAATTGTTATATGCTAATTATATATATGTAATGGACCCATACAGTACATACATACATAAAAAGCAACAATAAAATTTAAAAACTTAAAATAACCCCAAAAATAAATAATACGTTAGGATTTGAATTTAAATAGTTAGGCGCGCATAGGCGTACGTAGATATGTGGGTGACAGTGGAGTTACAGCGTTGTAAGTGACAGATGTAAATTCACCATTTGGTGAATTTCGCTCTCACTGGGCTGGTTAAGATCTGCACTATCAAGGTTAGATCTTTTCAATCAAGATCGCAAAGGAAGCAGACGCCCTAGAAATTTTGTATATCCACCCAGAACATCAAAAGAAATAAGGCCTCGTGGCCAAGAAGGAAAAAAAATTATTAATCTTGGATAATTTTGTCCATCCCCGCCGCTTTTGCCGCAAAACGCTGGCATTAGCAGAATACTTCAAAGTGCCGTCCAGGCAAGGTAAATATTATAAAAATAGGAAAAAAATAATTAGTTGCAAAAATTTCATAAAAATTGTTTAAATCAGGTGTCCACTTATATATACAGAGGAAAAATAATCTTTGCTACCAGCCAACTGGCTAAGGCGACGACCGACAGCAGCAGCAGGGAGCAGACAACAAATAAATAATAAATTAAATAATTAATAAAATAATAAATGTAACAGAAATAGAAGTGCAAGTGTGTGCATAGCGAGTGTAGATCGCTTTCAAAACTCAAACAACATTGCGGCTGAATATCAGTTAAAATCATTTAAATACTGAAAGCCCAATATCATATGAGCATAGTGAGAAAAAGAGTAATTAAAAGCTTAAATAAGTTGGTGAACAACGTGAGCAGAAAACAAGAAAAAAGGCGCTGAAGCAGTGAAATATACATTGTGTGTGTGTAAAAATATTAAAAGAAAAATTAAAAAAAACTACACTCGACAGAACATTTTTGTTGTTTTTTTCTGTGCCTAATAATGTAAAAACGAAAGTGTCGTAAAACAATCAAGTGCAAATCGTGAATTGGTAAAATAATTTAAAATAAAAAAAAATTTAAACAAAACCAACAACACCAACATCGTCGAGAAGGCCTTCATCGAGGAAAATTGGGTGAGTGAGAAAGGAAAGTCGCAAGGCGTTAGCTACCACATCGTTAACACCTTTGTGTTGGCCAGTGTAGCCGCGCTGTGATTGCCGACGGCTTGCGCACTTTTCTTTTCATTTATTATTCTATCTCTTGTTATGTATTTGCCTTGATTTGCAATGACAAGTGCATCAGGTAACTCATCTGCCTAGTCCAGAATAATAAAGACGAAAATAAAGAAAAAGCAGAAATGAGTTAACTGATTGCCTTTTCATTAATATTCGTATTTTATTGCCATGTATCGCTATTGCGATTTCTTTTTCAGGCGCGGAGAAAAGAAATAAGAATAAATGTTTTTGTCAAGTGTATTTTGCAATAGTATTTAAATGACAACAAAACAAATACAAAATATATAACAGTCAGTGAACATTAAAAAAAATAAAACCACACAATAATATTAAACTGCTCAGTGAAATAAAATAATACAAAACTGTACGAATGAAGTTGTTCTAAAACCTACTTGCTCTCATACATACTTACTTGCGCTACCAAATGAAGTTGTTCTAAAACCTCGTTGCTGAGAGCAAAAACCTAAAACATGAAACATGAAATATGAAAATGAAATGAACAATTAATTACAACTAAAATAAAATAGTATAAAATGTATACAATTTTAGATACTATTTCGCATGCAGTAGCCCAAACACATTAAAAATTAAAAATTCTTGAATGATTTTCTTATCCATATTTACGGCCACTCATAGTTATACGATATACTTGTACACATTCTCGCATAATATTAAGTTATAACCTAGTTTATTTGGCAAATGGATACATTTTGTTAAAATAACTATTCATTATTATGAATATACTACATTTCCGTTTATTTCTGCTTGAATAATTAAATTTTATAATGATGATGAAATACTAAGTTTTCTTTTCTGATGACATGGGAGCATAAGAAGGGGTAAATAAAAAGCTGCGTTTGGGGTCTTCACTTAAAAATACATTAGAAGCCTATGGCTGGGTGGGTAGCGAACAAGGAGAGGGACATCAACACCTTCGTCCTTTCCATTTAGGTACACTACTTTTCTTGTGAGTTTTCTTTTCAGTTTCAAATTAGTTTGTTTAATTGGCCATAGTTTCCTTGGTTTTGTTTTAGGCATGTATGCCTTTTATTGTATTCGCATGAGGATCGTTCCATGCATATTTGATGAGGGACTCTATAATAATTCACCGCAAGCATAGCGATCATCAGTGACAGCAACAACCCCCCCACATCCCGGAGGAGCTAAGGGTTCAAAGGGTCCCGCTCGGCTGGTGATGATGATCAAGGAGCCGCACACGCAAGTAGGAAAAAAGCAGTGTGGCGGCGCGGCGTGCTGCAAGTAATTCTGGCACCCAACAAGGGGCTGATATTACAAGAAATTGGAATTTGGCCCAACAACGGTGGGACAGTTGTTACAGGAATTTTGGCGCCCAACACGTGGGGCAGGTGCTATTATGGCATTAATTTGCTAGTATTAGCACTGGTCCCAGATTAATAGCAGTTGTACGAAGCTTGAAGGATTTGGAAATCTACTGGAATTCGATTCTGTATTAGCACATGCTGATTGAACTCGACCGTAGCAAATTCTTTTCCTCTTTCCGTTTCATAAAATTTTTTTTGTGATACAGATGATAGCTTGACCAAAGAACTATAATAAGATTTCATAGGTTGTGGAGAATTGGAAAAAATTGTTTCAGTTTTTGTTTCAATTCTTCATTAACTTATCGAATTTTATTGGTCACGTACAATTGAAATTAATTAATTAGCTCTTTGTCTTCGATTGAATTTGTGCTTTATAATTGCATTCAAGGTGAATTTAAATTTTGCTTACTCTTTGGAACTCGAGTATTTGAGCATTTGAATACATCGACCAAGAGAATGGTAGAATTTATTTATTCAGTTTGTGTAGCAATATGAATTATATAGCCTTTTCATGAGCAAGGGTTTTCTCTGTGAACAATTACGTAAGATTCGCTGTAAAGGTATTTTACTGGAATACAATGTTTTTAGATGCAAGTGTGTCTCATTGTCCGTAAAAGTCCTTTTGGCCGAGTTTGATGTTGTTGTTCATTTGAAAAGGAAGCCTTTGGTAGTTGAAATAGCCCATTAACAAGATAGATATGTTACAAGAATAAGTAGTGAAAGCCAATATATTTACCCTTACTTATGTCTCCCAAAAGAAAGTCATCAGAAATAACTATTTAAAAAAAAAAAAATGCCACTTGAACATAGTTTTGAGTCCAACCGGAATCAGCAACATGATAGTACGGCTGCAAATATCTGTATCATTTGCGGGGAAATCATGTTGAATACACAGCCTTGTGTTGTTACAAATTGTCACCACGTATTCCATAAAAGTTGTTTGGAAACGCGAGTGCAAGTCCATAGAGAGTGTCCCAGCTGCTTAGTAGCAGTTCAACCAAAAGAATGGAGAGTAGTTGTTGGCAATCATTCTCCAAACTCCAAAAGTGACGATGCAAATCCAACGCAACGAGTGGTTGCAACTGGATATCGCCCGGTTACTCGATCGTTAGCACATCAGTTGGAATCTTTGAATTCACAGGCACCAAAAGGAGCCGAAGCGCTGATCCCTATTGACGCTCCATCTCACGATATTTGTCCTCCGCCTGGTAGTACTCCAGCGAATGTGAGATTACAGCCAAATCGGAATCCGAATGCACCCGCTAGAAGAGGTCGTCCAACAAGACAACGAAGATCAACTCATTCTCAAGCGCCACCCAATTTTCAGATAGATGTAGAGTCCATTGTCCGAGAAACGGTTACTCGCGTTTTGTCCTCTATGTCAGGTTCGGGAAGTCTAGGTGCTCCAAATGGCCACGTAGCTCATCGTGAAATGCCGATTACTCCACGAAGTAGCCGATCCACTAATCTTATCCAGAATTTAGGGCCACATAGAATCTCAGACATTCTACAGAAATGGGGTGTCCGATTTGATGGTACCGCAGAAGGATTATCTGTTGAGGAATTCTTATACAGAGTACAAATTCTAACGCGCGAGCATTTTGAGGGTGACTTGGAATTAATAAGTCGAAATATCCATCAGCTGTTGATAGGAAAGGCAAATAGTTGGTTTTAGAGATACCATAAGAGTGTCCAAACTTTCAACTGGCGAGAATTTTGCATAGCGTTCAGAAATCAATATCGCGAGAGCAGATCAGTAACTGAATTACGGGAACAGATTCGATCACGTAAACAAAAGCCAGGTGAATCCTTCGACGCGTTTTATGAAAGTGTTTGCAAACTGATGGACAGATTATCTGTTAGTTTTGCAGAAGACGAACTGGTAGAGATGATGAAACTTACAGATTGACATTAAAGAAAGACTTCTGTTTGAAGATATCTCTTCGATTTCCGAGCTTCGTCGTTTGGTACATAAACGTGAACATTTTCTGCAGGATATAGGTAGAGCACGTCAGCCGCAAGTCAAAGCTAGTGCATATCGAGTATACGCCCTGGATGACGAGCAACCCGAAGAAGATCCTGAGATTGACAAACAGGTTGAGATAGCAGCCATACAACATAAAACACCAGTAGTATGCTGGAATTGCGATATTGCTGGCCACATTTGGGAGAATTGTTTGGCTGAAAGAAGAGTTTTTGTTATGGATGCGGGGCTCCGCAAGTATATAAACCAAATTGCCAGAACTGCAAACAAAAGCAGGAAAACCGGCAAAGGGGCATCCAATGCAGGAAGGATGTCCCAGAAATAGAAGATAAGTTGAATATAGAAAGTAATACGGTTAGAATTTTAGAGCGAAAAGCAGATCCATTAACTCGTTCTGAAATACAAAATAGTTTTAAGCCTTATCATGAGAGATTAAGAGATTATTATATAGCTAGAGAGAATTTTTGCTGGAAAGGGGAAGAAGAGTCGTCGAAACACTATTCGTCAACGAAAATATTTTAAGGTTCTTAAAAGCAAGAAAGCTATGATGGTGTCAACCATTTTTCAGAATAATATTGACCGTCGTAGTTATGCAAGTGTTTCTTTCTTAGAGTTTTCCGAACTTGGCTTGCTTGATACTGGAGCAAACATCAGTTGTCTTGGTGATTCTTTGGCTGCGTTGGATTTTTCAAATCATCCCAATTTTAAGCCAATAAAGTCGCAAGTTCGAACAGCTGATGCTAAAGTGCACCAGGTGTATGGAATTTTGAAAGTACAAATGAAATATAAAGACAAGGAAAGACAGATAGATCTTTACATTATTCCATCGATAGCTCAGAAATTAATACTAGGAATAGATTTCTGGCGAGAATTTGAACTCGCACCAGGAGTAATTAGCTCAATTTTGTCGGAAGAGATAGAACAGGATCAAGCTGATGATACATATCCATTATCCATGCAAGAACGACAGCAATTGGAGGCAGTAAAGGAGTTATTTCCAAATTTTGAAAGACAGGGATTGGGTCGAACGGCGTTGATTAAACATAACATTGAAATTGGTGATAGTAAGCCAGTGAAGCAGCGTCACTATCCAGTGAGTCCTGCAGTTGAAAAGTTGATGTTCGTAGAAATTGATCGCATGCTTCAGCTTGGGGTAATTGAACCATCGCAAAGTGCTTGGAGCTCTCAATGCGCATGGTTGTAAAGCCGAACAAGGTTCGATTATGCTTGGATGCTCGAAAGCTAAATGAGGCCACCCGAAAGGATGCTTATCCGTTGCAAAGCATTGAAGGTATCTTCGCTCGACTTCCAAAGGCTAATTTGATTTCTAAGCTAGATCTCAAAGATGCATATTGGCAGATAGAGCTTACCGAAGAAGCGAAACCTTTGACTGCTTTCACTGTTCCAGGTCGATCTTTATACCACTTTACCGTCATGCCCTTTGGTCTTTGCAATGCTCCTTCTACAATGTCCAGATTAATGGATGATTTAATCCCGCCCGATTTACGCCATTGCGTTTTCGGATATCTGGATGATCTCGTTATCGTTTCCGAAGATTTTTCATCTCACCTTGCTGTGTTAATTCGCATAGCAGATCAATTTCGAAAGGCAAACCTTACGTTGAACGTTTCTAAAAGTCACTTTTGTGTCACAAAGGTTAATTACTTGGGATATGTGATAAGTAATGGGGGAGTAGCAACCGATCCAGAGAAAATATCTTGTGTACTAAACTGGCCTACTCCCAAGAACTTGAAGCAAGTTCGAGGTTTCCTCGGAGTTTGTGGTTGGTCCCGAAGACTCATTAAAGATTTTGCTGAAATTTCGTGTCCCATTACCGAAGTGTTGAAAACAAAAAATGCTTTAAATGGTCGTTAGAAGCCCAGGAAGCAATGGATAAGTTAAAGACATTGTTAACTACCGCTCCAGTGCTGCAAAATGCAGATTTTTCTCGAAAATTTTTCCTACACTGCGATGCCAGCGATCATGGTATTGGTGCTGTATTAGTGCAACTGTCAGATACAGGAGAGGAACGGCCACTGGCATTTATGTCAAAAAATTGTCGAAAGCTCAAAGAAATTACAGCGTTACAGAAGAGAGTGTCTTGCAGTAATTTTAGCCGTTGAAAAATTTAGATGCTATCTCGAACTACAACCATTCGAAGTAGTGACGGATCATTCGAGTCTCTTATGGCTAATGCGACAGCAGAATGTATCTGGCAGATTGGCTAGATGGATACTTCGTTTACAAGCGTTTAAGTTTACCATTTCGCATCGAAAAGGCAAGGATCACGTTGTTCCAGATGCATTGTCAAGAATTAGTGAAGCAGAGATTGATAGCGTCGAATGGATAGGTCCAGAAATTGATTTAGATTCTCCAGCATTTCTTGAGGCTGAGTACGTAGCACTCAAAGACTTAGTGGACGCGAATACTGAGAAATTCCCTGATTTGAAGGCTGTAGATAAATATGTCTACATTCGCACCGAACACCCATCGGGAAACGCAGTTCAAGATATGGATGTTTGGAAGTTATGGGTGCCGGAGTCACTACGAGTTGCAGCTATTCGGCAAGCGCATGATTGCGTAGTATCTTCTCACGGTGGAATGCAGAAAACTATTGAACGATTGCGAAGACACTTGTATTGGCCAGGGCTATCTAAACAAGTACGGGAATATGTGCGTGAATGTGATGTTTGCAAAGAAACGAAAGCGCCAAATATGACGTTACGACCTCAATGGGTCAGCAAAGTATATCGTGTAGGCCTTTTCAAAAGTTATATATTGACATACTTGGTCCTTATCCACGAAGCAAGAAGGGTCATATTGGGCTGCTCATCGTCCTTGATCATTTCAGCCGATATCATTGGCTATGTCCGTTAAAAAATTCACAACAGCAGCTGTTAACGAATTTCTTGGAAAACGAATCTTTGCAGAGTTTGGTGTTCCGGAGATCATTGTAAGTGACAATGGATCTCAATTCAAATCGAATGAATTTAAATCATTTTTAACAAAGTTTGGAATAATTCATACTTGCACTGCTTTATATTCGCCTCAAAGCAATGCTGCCGAGAGGGTTAATCGCTCTTTGCTAGCAGCTGTTCGTTCGTATCTTCGAACTGATCAGACAGAGTGGGATACAAACTTGACCCATATTTCTTCAGCTCTACGATCCTCTTTACATCAAGCGATTGGCTGTTCGCCGTATAAAGCTTTATTCGGATTTAATATGATCAACCATGCTGGTGATTACAAGTTACTGAAAAATTATCTGTATTAGAAGAGTCACCCCTGCTGAATCCAAGGGATCAGATACAATTGTTGCGAGAGGATATTAAGCAAAATAGTCGGGCTGCTTATGAGCGTAACGCTACGCAATACAATTTGCGAGCAAAGCCAGTTGCTTTTAAAGAAGGCCAAGAGGTGTTTAAAAGAAACTTTTATTTGAGCAATTTCTCGAACAATTTCAACAAAAAGTTAGGTTCGCAGTTTACCAAGTGTCGAATAAAGAAGAAAGTAGGTACTGCATACTATATCTTGGAAACATTGCAAGGCAAAGAAATCGGCACATATCACGCCAAGGATTTACGCAGCTAATTCCATCTAATCGTGCCTCGTAGACTCGTTAGATTATCTGGTTTTGTAATGGACCCATACAGTACATACATACATAAAAAAGCAACAATAAAATTTAAAAACTTAAAATAACCCCAAAAATGAAAAATACGTTAGGATTTGAATTTAAATAGTTAGGCGCGCATAGGCGTACGTAGATATGTGGGTGACAGTGAAGAGTTACAGCGTTGTAAGTGACAGATGTAAATTCACCATTTGGTGAATTTCGCTCTCACTTGGGCTGGTTAAGATCTGCACTATCAAGGTTAGATCTTTTCAATCAAGATCGCAAAGGAAGCAGACGCCCTAGATATTCTGTATATCCACCCAGAACATCAAAAGAAATAAGGCCTCGTGGCCAAGAAGGAAAAAAAAATTATTAATCTTGGATAATTTTGTCCATCCCCGCCGCTTTTGCCGCAAAACGCTGGCATTAGCAGAATACTTCAAAGTGCCGTCCAGGCAAGGTAAATATTATAAAAATAGGAAAAAATAATTAGTTGCAAAAATTTCATAAAAAATTGTTTAAATCAGGTGTCCACTTATATATACAGAGGAAAAATAATCTTTGCTACCAGCCAACTGGCTAAGGCGACGACCGACAGCAGCAGCAGGGAGCAGACAACAAATAAATAATAAATTAAATAATTAATAAAATAATAAATGTAACAGAAATAGAAGTGCAAGTGTGTGCATAGCGAGTGTAGATCGCTTTCAAAACTCAAACAACATTGCGGCTGAATATCAGTTAAAATCATTTAAATACTGAAAGCCCAATATCATATGAGCATAGTGAGAAAAGAGTAATTAAAAGCTTAAATAAGTTGGTGAACAACGTGAGCAGAAAACAAGAAAAAAAGGCGCTGAAGCAGTGAAATATACATTGTGTGTGTGTAAAAATATTAAAAGAAAAATTAAAAAACTACACTCGACAGAACATTTTTTGTTGTTTTTTCTGTGCCTAATAATGTAAAAACCAAAGTGTCGTAAAACAATCAAGTGCAAATCGTGAATTGGTAAAATAATTTAAAATAAAAAAAATTAAACAAAACCAACAACACCAACATCGTCGAGAAGGCCTTCATCGAGGAAAATTGGGTGAGTGAGAAAGGAAAGTCGCAAGGCGTTAGCTACCACATCGTTAACGCCTTTGTGTTGGCCAGTGTAGCCGCGCTGTGATTGCCGACGGCTTGCGCACTTTTCTTTTCATTTATTATTCTATCTCTTGTTATGTATTTGCCTTGATTTGCAATGACAAGTGCATCAGGTAACTCATCTGCCTAGTCCAGAATAATAAAGACGAAAATAAAGAAAAAGCAGAAATGAGTTAACTGATTGCCTTTTCATTAATATTCGTATTTTATTGCCATGTATCGCTATTGCGATTTCTTTTTCAGGCGCGGAGAAAAGAAATAAGAATAAATGTTTTGTCAAGTGTATTTTGCAATAGTATTTAAATGACAACAAAACAAATACAAAATATATAACAGTCAGTGAACATTAAAAAATAAAACCACACAATAATATTAAACTGCTCAGTGAAATAAAATAATACAAAAACTGTACGAATGAAGTTGTTCTAAAACCTACTTGCTCTCATACATACTTACTTGCGCTACCAAATGAAGTTGTTCTAAAACCTCGTTGCTGAGAGCAAACTTTTAATTTATTAAAGCAAGACCCAGGGAACACCACGAGGAGGCCATTAAATATAATGGGGTCTTTTCCGAAATCTAATTTCGGCAGACCTACGAATCGACTTGTGCTGTGTATAAACAACACCATTATTCCCCAAAAATGGTTGTATATATAAAATCATAATTAATATAAATTAAATTTATAATAATAATAAACAAAAAATTTTGATTTCAAGGACTAAAATTAAAATATTTAAATTAAATTAAATTAAATTAGGTGCAAATACTTTTAGGAATACAAAAAATCTAAACCTGATCATCAATGCTAACTAAAATACCACTATGATAGCTATAAATTGTCTCATATGTGCGTGCTATGGCTCTGTTATCCCTAATATTTGAGCACGCCCAATCAATATGTGTATCACGATTGGTTGTGGACGTGTTCAAATCTCTAAAACTATTAGCTGCCAAAAATCGAAACCCTTCTACAATTACTAGATAGCTCCGTAAACAAAAATTAAAATCTCCTAGCACTACACTACTGCTATCCAAAAATGGAAATCCCTGAAATAAATTTTCAAATTCAGTTTCGAACTTATGCGGAGGATATGTTGGACTTCTATATATAATGAGGAATCCTAAAGACTTATATTTAAACACTGCATACTCGAACACTGCGGAAGCTAAATTATTGGGGTCAGAATAATATCGTCCGCTTGAGCAGAGACTAACATTCTCAAAAACTTGATTTTTGGCGAATATAAGAATGCCTCTCTTTGGACGAGATCCACTAGAAGTCGACTGGCAATCAAGACGAATAGCACAACGGTAGCCAGGAATATCATACGATTCATTGGAATATGTAGAAGCCTCAACGAAAAATAGAAATTGAGACTGGAGCATTAACTGATCGGAGCAAACATCAGTAATGTGGCAATGTAAACTTTGTGTATTATGGAATACAGCATTGATTTTAGAATTGTCAAAGAGACAGCTGAAATGGGAATTTAACAATTTTGTGGATCTTAAACTGGCAAGCTCTTGCTCTACCACTGACTGACGGTCAGCTTTCGGGGGCACAAATTGCCCAACAATTAAGGGCCAGCCGCACTTGTGGCTCTACTACAAGCTACATACAAAGCTTCCCTTTGCATACCAGGAGTTGTGTGGACCACCACGTTGGTATATGTAGCACCCTGACTTTTATGAATAGTTATACCTTCTGCGGTACAACTGGAAATTGGTTGCGGTCAATAGAAACTTGCTCATTTGAATGGTATTGAAAACTTTTTCACAGTTTTCTGAACTGGGGTCCAAGAGGGTTCAGCACGATGAGTGCACCTAGATCGAGCATTAGTTCCAACACTTTCATCTAAAATTTAATCAAAAGAACATGCGGGGAGTTGGATGTATTAAAACCTATTTCCATAAGAATACCTGAAGCTCCATTGCAAGACCATCTGCAGTATCTATCCGTCATCATGTATTTAGCAGTGGTTTTCAAAATAAGGGTTGTGCAAAGCCCTTGAGTTTGAGATGTTTTGAAATCCTTTACGGATTCCAAGCATCTGGACTTAGCTTCTGAGTTAAGATGTGCAGCTTTAATTGAGTCAAGAGCAGTGGAAATGAACTGCTCCGTAGGTATCGAGTTTAACTTAGCAGTGTTAAAAATATTTGTATCCTCATTACGCAAAACAAATGAATGGCATCATTAGGAAATTGGTCTAAGACCGAAACTCTAGCTCTAAGTAAATTAATGTCATTTATTGTCATTTGACCGGATGCCATGTTATTAAGCGCTAGCGCAAATGCTTGATCGTCTCGTTGTCGCATAATCTCTATGAGCTCAAAAAACTTAAAATATCCCACAAAGCAGACCCAAATATAGCACTGTATGGATCATGCGACGATGTAGTGGATTGGAAAATCCATCGATCTCCTACGGGACGTAGTTGTCTGAGATCGCCAAAACAATTACTGAAATTCCTCCAAATGAGGTTTCCCTGTTAGCAAAAATTTGCTTAAGACGAGCATCTAAGTGAGATAACATTTTGGCACCGACCATTGAGATTTCATCAATAATTAAAAGCTTAAGATCTATAAACCTTGAGCGAAGTGTATTCAGTAAATCTGCACCTAAATCTTTAAAGGAGGACCCGGACTGATTCACTGGAAGTGAGAACATGGAATGCAGGGTTGAACCTCCAATTCCAAAAGCTGCTTTACCCGTGGGAGCACACAAAAGTATTTTAGCAGAGGTGGGGTCACAACCTGGCCTACTATTATATACTTGCGAAAGGGAATGGAAAATAGCTGAAATTAATCTACTCTTGCCAACACCTGCTCCGCCTCCTACAAACTCATAAAAAATTCTTTTCTTTAGCATTATGCATTACATGCGTGAAATAAGTTTTTGCTTAAGATTCAAAGATTTAACTATGCTTGCTAAGTCATCATGTGACATAATTGGCGGGAGCTTAATAAGTCGGATGACATTGTCCGAATCTTCGGGAACATTAACGGCATTTAAGTCCAAAACATTTACTTGAGAATTTATTTCAGGGATCGCCAAAGCCCTAAAATGATTATCTAAACTATCTGCCTGATCCCGTTCCTCAAAATTTCCCTCAGCTTCTATGGCCCTTCTAAGCACGTCTTCTAAATCCTATACCTAAATCCAATAGATTCTAAGTTTGCTGCATACACGCTTTCACAATTTATACTAAGCAAATCTACCTGTTCATCCCTCCACGGAAAATATAACATTAAAAGTTCCTAAAATAGTTCTCTCTGTCGGCATTCAGATTAAACTTCCTAAACCTAATAATAATTGCTGGTTTGGTCCGTTCCCTAATGAAGCCACTACAATCACGAAGAGCCTGAATTGAATTTCCTAGGACCTCGTTTTCTCCATCACCACCGTCATCTGCATCTTGACGTGTTGACCGACAGGATTTCGCAAAATTGTAATTTGCAGCAAAATCGGCTAAACACAGGCCTTCGAGACTATCTGGCCGCTGAATATAATGATCCAGCATTCCCAAAACATAAATATCGGTGGAATCTTCATTCATATTTTGGAGCTGTTGTCTAGATTTGAGCATTCGAACTCTGTGCTCTGGTCGTGACGTATTTATATAAACTTCTGCGTTGCTAGTCTCAGACAAACGCATTCCTAGACAACAGTAGGCGGCTTCCTGAGCAGAAATCTCAGTGCCGGAGATAAATTTGTGGCCAATATGTTGCAGCTTTTGTTTAATGCTGAAGTTGCCTCTGTGAATCTCGTTCACTGCTTCACGCATTAATTTGGAGATTCCTCTTTGGGATTTGTTGATATAATTAATTATATAACTGCAACAGGCATAGGGATCCAATATGAACTGAATATCCATATTGGCCCTTTGCATTGAGAGAATATATGTTTATTGTAAGCGTTAACTTTAATGGCTGCAAATGTTCTCTTCAGAAATATTTGGGGCTTTTTCAAGCCAGATCTCAATGCATATTTATAGTCCTCGTAGCTGAGGTTCAATTGTTGATGAGATAGGAAATTCTCAAATATGCTTAATTGACTTATAGAGTCAGAATCAAATGGGAAATTTAAAAGAGATTGAACTTTTTAAATTTTTCTTGATGAAGAGAAATGTTTTCAGAGAATTCAGCCCATGGCTAAAGAATTTCTGTTTGTGGCATGGGAAAATATGGAATACCGAAGCGACAAATAGAGTTACCCCTCACTTCACGCATACAAGAATGTCCGTGATTGTGCTTTTGATATTCAATATACTGAGCTAACTCAGTATCAGTTACATCTGTGGTAATGAATTGGTCAATAAATGAAATGACTGAGGCTATAGACAATTCGTTTTCAAAGTCCACAGAGGGGGCATCTATCAGCCAAAACATGCCATGAATATGAGGCGAACCTCGCTGCTGGAATTCAACACGCCAATAACTTGAGAACGGGATGATTTTCGAAAACGCCCCCCTCCTTTTTCATAATTGTTAAAACCTGACGATATCTATAATCAAAATACCGTGCACAAGTTATAGGATCTGACCTAATCAAACGAGCCTTTTCACTAAAACTAAAATTCTGTAACTTGCTGCTATCTATATTAACCTTTAATAAAACTAATAATTCCGCCCACCGTGTCTCAGCAGCTGACAGAGTGATAAAAGGTTGGTAGACCGAATTGTCGATTCATCGCCATTACCTTTTTCTTTTCTGCTTCCCAGTGAGCAGGAGACGTGCGAACACCCTTCAGGACCCTATAGCCTTCATCGTGGCGAATAATGCTATCGATATGCTCATCGTTGAGAGCGTTAGAGGCTGTAATGGCGCGTGAGGCGCTTTGTTTTCTTAAGCAAATTGTAATATTACTACGAATTTGGATCAGCTCTAACTTCTTATAATTGAATAATAATTTGTCAATTCGACAACCTCTCCTATCTACATTTCGAAGCTCAGATTTTATAATTGCGGAAAAGCTAAGGGACAAGTTCTCTTTATGCCAGCATGAATTGTAGGGAATGCCAACTCTTCCGAGTCAGCATCGAGAATCATATCTAGGGTCGTTGGCCTTCGCCTGGAGCCAGGGTGATTCTCTGCATGGCAGCGGTGTCTATTTGGTTATTCTCAAGCAGTGTTTTGGCCATGAAATCATGGCTATATTTCATTCTACGCTTGAGGTGGAGCTGTACGACCTCGGCTTCATGAAAAGCCCGTGGGAGGGATGTTACGATGTTACTTATTAGTATTGGAACATTAACTACAGCTCCTTTAATTGCACTCTGACGCTCATGACTTAAAGGCGTTCCTCTAATGGAGTGAGGCCTTTAAGGCAATCAGGTAATTGGGGAAAATCTAGTCCATTTGAAATGGAAGTTTTGGTTTAACACCAGATCTAATTTTGCGGCAACATGTTTTGCAAAAGTTAAGCAACCGTCGGATGAAAGGAACTGACGCTCAACATCGAAAATCTCCGCAGAAAACTCATAATTGTCTTCAATTATGGTTCTAGGTATCCTACTTACTTGATGAGGAAACCAGAGACCTTTACAAGAAAGGCAAATTTTGTTGGGGCCCAGCTTGACAACTCTATTAATATTCTCAATCAGAGCTTCTATTCTAGTGGGTCTGGGTGAATTTTCTTCCTGAAGACTATTCGCACGTTCCTCTCTATTATGGGCAGCATTTCGACGGTTTTCTGCTAATCTATTTTCAATATTTTCCCTATATTGGCTAACTCTTTGGCTAAGTCGTTTTGAGGCGTCAAATGCCTTGTCGCGCTAATAACCGAATCGCACCGGTGTTGCGCACCTGTTCAATAATCCTCCTAGTAAGATTATTTCTAGCCTGTGACCTATTAACCCGATCTAGTTCCCTCTAATAGACGCCATTCAAGATCTGTCCGTCTCGCTGCCCTTAATGCCGAGTTTCGTCTTTGTTCGTTGGTCCTGTACATTGTATCCCGTCTACGTATATGTCTTCTTAAAGTGTCAGCCTGCTGTTCAGGCTCTCTAAAATACGTCCGCCCGTCGTTCCCTCCTAAATTCAGAGTTCTGAATCTGCTCTACTGTCCTGTACTGTACGTTCTACGTCTCGATCTTCGTACAGTATCAGCCTGCTGTTCAGGCTCTCTAAAAGCTGCTGTTGTTCACCGTTTTCCGTTTGTTCGATTCGTCGATAATCAGAGTCCTGCCTACGGTTCGATCGTCGTAGAGTATCAACCGCCTGTTCTGGCTGCCGATACACTGAATTCCTCCGTCGTTGTCTTCTATTTTCTATTTTCTGTATTGTCCGATTGTTCGTATTGTCGATAGTCGGCGTCTGTGCGTCTCAATCTTCTATGGTCTGTATCTGTCGTTTGCTCATGTTGCCTAATTCGCGCTGATCGTCTCCTTACTAAACGTCGCTGACTATTTATAATCTGTTCGCTTTCCCTATACTCCTGATCAGCTCTACGATTCCTTGCATTACTTTCCCTCTCTTCTACAACATAATCGTTATTTTCCGCCCACCGTCCGTCGGAGTAGGTGCTTTGCAGACTTCACACCTTGTAACAAACACGTCTTGGGCGTCATCTTATTATAAGACGACCCGTTAAGTGGGCAGCAAACTGGAAGCATACTCTGCCTACATTGTCGACTAAAGCTCAGGGAAAGTGGGGTGGGTCTTTTGCCACCTAGTAAGCTACCGTGCCACACAGATAAAAAGAAGGTAGACAGAGTAAAGACGGGAACAGACAGGATAGGCTATCAACCGATAGACTGGATATGAAGTATATGCATTCAATATATAAAAGTGAAGAACGAAGATGGTTATGTTCTTCTTCTTTACCCTCCCAACCTGTAAAAGCTTCTGCCTCTATGCCTTTACCCATATTAAGCAACAACAAGTAATATCAGGTGCCCATTACTTTATAATTCGACTTCATGATTATTCAAATAGATTAATACCAAAAGACTTCAAAAATACTTTAATGCATGTACTTAATTTCATTTTATGTATTATTTGCCGACTATATTACTTTTGCCTAATAATTCCTAATAGGATGGGTATGAATATAACACTACTAATAATGATAATAATAATAGTAATATCTGTCATATATGATTTACAAATGATTTCTGGTGCGGCTATGCCGTACTTACACATACTCTTTATACGCTGTTTTTCTTACTGCATCGATATCGACAGGCCTGTGATGATTGATGAGCTGGGTGGAACTTCAAAAGGATTAGAATATATAACAGCTTTGATATAATATTATATACATACCATACCCATATGAGGACTTACTATTCGATTATATCTAACTTAGAATATAATACTAAATGTAAAGCTGAAATTTAAATTTAAATATGAATTACATTTCAATAAGATTTTAATTGAATTTACATTATATTGTTGAACAATTTATGAGGCAAGGAAAAATTATATACGAGAAAAAAAAACAGCAACAAAGGCGGCAGCGAGTGCAATAGCACTATAGGCGGGTGGTGCAGGCTCGGCAACACATAGCAGCGAGTCGTAGCAACGAGTCTGCGTCAGAAGCGCGCAGCCTCAGCAGCGCATGGCGCAACTTCCACACTGATAACGAGAGTGGCCACGATCAGCTCTATGCTGATCCGTTCTCTCTCAAAAGGTTTATCCGAAGCTTGTGTTCCTTCTGAATCGCTTTAGCAACGCATGGCGTTGCTTCTACAGCCTCCTGCTGCTTTGGGCGTCACTAAACTGGTGACTCAAGTGCAAATATCTAGGCGTTTGCGGCAACTCCCTTTGCAAAGTTGTTGCCACGCCTTTTGGCGCGGGCCTCTGCAGTTGCAGAT
This sequence comes from Drosophila nasuta, assembly GCF_023558535.2. Taxonomy (NCBI): domain Eukaryota; kingdom Metazoa; phylum Arthropoda; class Insecta; order Diptera; family Drosophilidae; genus Drosophila; species Drosophila nasuta. The sequence continues at coordinate 59,582 of NW_026869507.1, forward strand.
CAGTTGGTGTGTACTGTACAGTGGTCGTCGCCACGTGATTACACACACAAAATCCTACACCAGGAAAAAAGTACTAATGAAAATAATGAAATTTGGTTTTATCGTACCTTGTTAAACCAACGAGAAGGCCAAAGAAAGTAAAAAATGCACTTTAAATAGTGCGCACTCCCGAACAACACCAATAATAATTATATTTAATATGGTGACTGATGTCGTCAGATTTATTTTTAATACTATGCTGCGGCACATTTTATCTCTGTAGCTTTTGAATTAAAAGAGATGGTGTAGCCTAGATTAAGCGTGGATATCGATATTGCTTGAATAATCTAAGTTCGATATCGATATTATTTAATACGATACTAATGTGAATGGCAAAAGTGATCCTGCCAACTCACTGCCCATATTCGATTAATAAATCAATAATATACTAACATCTGTTGGCGAGTGCATCAATTATCGAATGCAGATGTTATCGCGCGCAGCTGTTAGCTTGCACAACAGTGTAACGAATCACTTGTGTAATATTCATCTGGTGCTGGTGGAAAGATTACTAGTGTGGCGTACGCGCTGGCTTCTCCGGGCTTTGTTCAGATAGCATGGGGGTTCAAGGAAAGGGCCAACTAATAGGACGCACCACTTATAATAATAATACATTTAAAATTCTCGTACATATGGGAAGACAGAGAAGAAGGAGTGTAATGGGAAGGTTACATTAAACAAAAGTGAAAGAGAAGAGAAAGGGAAGGAGAGGAAGGTAGGTTAACAAAGAAGACGGAGCCACTCTAATGCACCACAGCTGTTATTGTGTGCAGACGCCCACCCTACCGTGATCCTGCATTCAAATGCCAAAATTAAAAAGTTGGCAGGATCCCTAAAAGACAGTGGTTCGGCTAACCTACTCCTGCTTGGTGATGCATGGTTCCAAATAAAATTAAACAATTAAGCGGACATACTTAATTTATTAATAGATAACAAAAATAATTTGAATATTAACAAACATTATTAAATGACAAGAAAAATAAATAAATAAATAGATTAACGGACTAACATTTTAAGTGTGTATGAGGCGGAAATTATTAAAATAAGGCAAAAAGACAAAAAAATAAATAAAGAAAAACTAAAAATAATTAACCTATAAATATAAAATATGATCTAGCATAAATATAATATAAATAATTATTTTTCGGTTTGAAAATTACTAATACCTTAAGAATTTTGAAATTTGAAATTTTGAATCATTGAGAATGATGAAAACGCAATAAATATAGGCAAACATGATTTATCTTTTAAACAGAAAAGCTCTGCGCAAGCAATTGTATGAGAATTAGCTGATGGCTGTCACTCAATGCAGGCTGGTATATGAACACCTTACAAGGTCATTGACCGCTGGGACTGCAGTAGCAGCAGCAGCCGCGCTATGGTGAGATGCACCAAAAGCTCGTACTCATATGTATATATTATCATTTAGTAAGAGTGAAATAGACTTACATACATTCGGCGACTCCCACGCAGAAAGATCTTTCCTTGTGTTAGTGACTGTCTCTGGTGCAGCTGTAGATAAACAATAACAATAAGCGTGCTGAAGGACATCCCAAAGAACCATCTACTTCGAGAAGACTTCGTAGAACTCGAGGACTCAAGTACGGCGAAAACTCTGGGCATCAGGTGGCAAGCTCACGATGACGAGTTCTTCTTCATGCCACCAGAAGTTGCCCATCAGGGCTCCTACACGAAGAGGGAAGTACTTTCGCAGATTGCTAAACTTTTCGACCCAGCCGGGTGGCTGGCCCCTTTCGTTATCCGAGCCAAGGTCTTCATGCAGGAGATCTGGCTGAAGACGCTCGAACGGGACGAAGATTTACCCGCGGATCTTTTACTCCAATGGAAGGAGTATCTCGAGAGCTATCCTGCTCTGGAAAAGATCCGGACTCCAAGATGGGTCCAACTCCAGACACGAGTTAAGCTCCATTACCACGGATTCTGTGATCCTTCGGAAAGGGCGTATGGAGCGGCGATCTATGTCCGCGTGGAGACGGCGAACAAGGTTACCACGCATCTCCCCACTGCGAAGACAAAGGTGGCTCCTGTCAAGTCTCTCTCAGTGCCACATTTGGAGCTTTTGGCGCAGACCTGTTGGCTGAGTTATCTTCGGCCCTCCTCCTGAATCTTCCGGCAGAGAGTTTCCAGACTTTCTTTTGGACTGATTCAACAATTGTTCTCGCCTGGTTGAACAAGCCACCCTGCATATGTACAACCTTTGTGGCCAATCGCGTGGCTAAAATAGTCCAAGCCAGCTACGCCAAGAACTGATCGCATGTGCGATCCGAGCACAACCCGGCAGATCTTGCAAGCCAAAGTGTCCTGCCACAAGAATTGATTTATAACCTTTTGTGGTGGCATGGACCAGAGTGGCTTCATCTCCCATCGGATCAATGGCCAACATCTCCAAGTCCCATTCCGGAGACTCTGCTGGAGCAGCGGATTAAGTGTAACATCGCCAAGTTACCTCCTACTCCTGATTTTCTGAGTAAGTTCTATGATTTTGGCAAAACACTTCGCACTTCTGCCTATGTTCACAGATTCATCGATAGAAGTCGGAAATTGGCAGTTCCAAGCTCTATCGTGGTCCAAGCGGATAAGCTGTCACGGATCCAAGAGCGGCTAATCGTCATGCCTCAACGACAAACTTTTCGCAGGAATACCACTGTTCTTCAAGTTCAATCCGAAACTTGAATCCTTTCCTCGATGGCGAGGGATTCTACGGGCCTGTGGTCGTCTGAGGGCGTCCCACTCGCTGCGTTATGATGAGAGTCATCCAATCATACTCACACATGGTACACCCTTACATGTGGGTATCCAAGTCGTCATGCGTCTGATCCGTTCCATATTCTGGATTCCAAAGCTGAAGGTCCTCGCCAAATCCACCATCTTGCAAGGTTTGCGTGATCTATAAGAGGAGATTGCAGACCCAAATGATGGGGACATGCCCAAGGAAAGGGCGTCCTACTCGAGACCGTTCACGCACGATAGAGTTGACTTCGCTGGCCCATTCGAAGTCAAAAACTACACTGGCCGAACCTGCCTCATCACCAAGGGATATGTCTGCGTCTTCGTGCGCTTCTGCACGAAAGTGATCCACCTGAGGTGACATGGATATGAAAGTGACATGGAGGCCGCATTCTCCCGTTTCATAGCACGGCGCGGGTGTCCACAGCAAATGCACTCAGTCAACGGGAAAACTTTCTTCGCACAGCATGGTCACAAAAGCCTATCCTGGCACTTCAACCCGCCGGGCGCCGCACTTATGGGTGGATTATGGGAAGCCGGCGTAAAGAGTTTTAAGGCACTCTTTACAAGATGACCTCCACCACAAAGTATACGTTTGAAGAGTTATCCACTCCTCTGGCTAAGATCGAAGCCTGCCTGAATTCGAGGCCGATCTCTCCTATATCCGAAGACCCTTCGGATCTACCAGCGCTAACTCCTGGCCATTTCCTCATAGGTGGCCCACTTATTTCGGTGTTGGAACCAGAAATTAACCAACCGGCCACCTCCATCCTAAATCGATGGCAGCGACTGAAGGCTTTTCACCAACAATTTTGTTTCCGTTGGAAAGATGAGTACCTGAAGGAGCTACATAAACTGACGAAATGGCAATCCCTACACGGAACCTTCGGATCGGTGATATGGTCGTCGTAAAGGAAGACAACCTTCCCTCCAACGAGTGGGGCCTATGACGGGTGCTGACGACGTGTCCAGGCACCGATACAAGGGTCCGAGTTGTAGATGTGCTCACGACGTGGGGTACTATCCAAAGACCCGTCGCCAAAATAATTATACTCTCAATGGAGGACAGCAAGACTGACCCCTTACTGTCAGAAGGACTGAAGGACGAATAACCTCCTGTTTCGTTTCTCCATTCGTCGTCCTTTGCTGACCTGCTCCATGTGTCATTGACAATGTAAAGAGGCTACTATAATTTTCTTTTTGTTTCTTTTGTTTCTTCAAGGAGACACGCAGCACTCGCCCCAGTCTTCAGCGACTACGCGACGACCGACCGGAACAGACTCAACTCCAGCACGGTCACGTTCCCGCTCGCCGTCTCCCTATCGACCGGCCTCACCGCCGCCCGAGGGGCTTTTCCGACGTCGCTCACATCCTTGCTGCAGGACAAGGCTGTGAGCATCCTTCGACGGCCAACATCCTGATCGACACCGGATGTAAGACGTTCGAGATGCGAGCGCTGATCGACCCGTGCACGGCGACCAGCCGCATCAGCGCATCATTGGCAATGGGCTATCGGCTATCCGTCACCCGCGTTGGTACGGAGGGCGTCTGCACGGCAATCATCCGCTCGCAGATATCCGATTTCCGTCGAAGGTGCTGCTCCAGGTGGATTCCCAACTCTGCCGCCGCACACCCTCCGACCTGTCGATGGCGAGAGCTTGGAGCAGTTTCGCAGCATTACGCTCGTCGACGAACGCTGGTTCACCCATCGATGGTGTCCCTGGTCTGGTGCTCGGCACTGATGTGTATCGTCACACCATCCAACCTGACATCCAGCCGAGCACCAACGGTTTGCCAAAGGCCCAGAATTCCACATTGGGTTGGATTCTGTCTGATCTATGTGGACAATGAAACCGTTTGCAACTCATTGCAAGTGGGGAGGATGTTGATGCCAGATGACTGCGGGTGTGACCACTCAGGGCAGCTGACAGTGTGGTCGCGATCGAGTGTTATCGATAGCGACAAAAGCTAGTATACTGTACGTGTGACCTTGTCATACGCGCAGCCACACTGATCTAGGTTTCCTCTCGTGATGGTCACCCTGCCCTTTTAGTGCTTTTGCTATTCTTCCATATGTTCTACGTTTTTCAATGTGCGAACCAGTTTTTCAAGTTCTAATAAAAAGTGATTTTACGAGTTACCAACTACAATAATATAAAAAGTGAAAGTTTTATTACTATCTACTCGACGGCCCCTAAACACTATTTATACCCGCTACCCATAGGGTAGAAGGGTATTATAACTTTGTGCCGGCAGGAAATGTATGTAACAGGTAGAAGGAGGCATCTCCGACCCTATAAAGTATATATATTCTTGATCAGCGTTAACAGCCGAGACGATCTAGCCATGTCCTTCTGTCCGTCTGTCCGTCTGTGTGTCTGTGTGTCTGTCCGTCCGTCCGTATGAACACCTAGATCTCAGAGACTATAAGAGATAGAGCTATAATTTTTTCGACAGCATTTGTTATGTTTGCACGCAGATCAAGTTTGTTTCAAATTTTTGCCACGCCCACTTCCGCCCCCGAAAATCAAAAATCGAATAACAAGCGTAATTTTAAAGTTAGAGTTGCGAATTTTGGTATATATAATAATAACTATAGTAGTTATGATTCCTGAAAATTTGGTTGCGATCAGATGAAAATTGTCGAAGTTATTAAAGAAATACTTTTGTATGGGCAAACACGTCTACTTACTAGGGTTGTTGCTTTAGATGACAATCTGGTATATTGTGCCGTCTATGGTATATTTTGAATGCGGTACTATATCAATATACCAAATATACTATTTGGTATATTTTTAGTATTTTGCAGTATATTCGGTATATTTTGAGAAAATTATCGCAAAATATATTTCTTTTTATTCAAAATGGGTATGGGTATCTCACAGTCGAGTGCACTCGACTGTAGCTTTCTTACTTGTTTTTAAATTTTGCCGATTTTTACTAATTTATAATTTTTCAAAATTTTGCCCATTTTACAATTTTTTCAGATTCCAAAATTTTGCCGATTTTTACATATTTTTTAAATTTCCGAAATTTTGCCGATTTTGACATTTTTTCATTTTCATTGTGCCGATTTTACAATTTTTTCCGCTAAATTTGCTCGCTCACTCAACCATTCAATATTTTATTTTATGTTATTTTATTTTATGTTATTTTATTTTTATTTTATTTTATTTTTATTTTATTTTATTTTATTTTATTTTATTTTTATTTTATTTTATTTTATTTTATTTTTATTTTATTTTATTTATTTATTCATTTTATTTTTTTCACTATTTAAGATTCGATCGACTTGCTCGCGGCATTCTGCTGTTCTTTATTGATAGGTCGTCAAACTTTATAGACTTTCTTTTAATTATATAGATTCAAATTTAATATAGTTAGCTTTCTGATTCTACAACATACATATATAAACATAAAACAAGTAAGAAAGCTACATTCGAGTGTGCTCGACTGTGAGATACTTGCTGTCAAAATATACCAAAAATACAACAAAATGTCAAAAATACTACTGTTTGCAAAAGTAAGGTGAATTTGTTTGTAAAATTAAAAATCTTTATTTATTCTTCTAAATCAATATCATGCCCCTCAAAGTAATCCCTCCCGATAAAATACACTTATGCACACTTTTTTCCTATCCTCGAAACTTGCCAAATAGTCCCTTTTGGTGGTCTCTTCAGTTTTGGGAATAGTCAGAAGTCACACCTAGCCAAATAAGGCGAATACGCTGGTTGTGGAACGATATGCGTCAAATTTTTGGCGAAATGGTCATGAAAAATGTGTACAGAAATTCGTCGTTTTTGGTACCAAACGAGATTGGACTTTTCTTAGGCCCAAATGGTCTTTCAAAATGGTTTTCACAGATCTTTCTGATATTCCGATCATATCAGTAAGGTCTCTAATAGTCAACCGACGATTTTTGCCTCCACTTTATTGACGTGTTGGTCATGTGTTGACGTTTGTGTTTGTCGTCCGGAGCTCTCCAAGTCATCAACACTTTCACGACCCTCTTTGAAGTCTTTGTACCACTTAAAACATTTTTTTTGTGACATGGTAGAATCACCAAAGGCCTTCCGCAACGTTTCCGTAGGCGAAATTTCATTCGGCAACTAAAATTTGATGGCACTTCTCATGCAGGCATTTTAAAAATCGAAAAATGTACTCTTGGTCGCTTGGAAAATACAAGCGTAAATATATTTCTAATAATGACATTCATATGAAATTTGGCCCAGATGTCATTAACAGTCTTGCCAACTTAAGAAAAAGAATTAGGCCGAATTGTTAGGCCCGTGAAGTTTAAATTGAAAATTCACCTTACTTTATGCCCACAGTAGTAAACCATATGGTATATTTGGTATATCGATATCGTACCGCATTCAAAATATGCTACAGACAGCACAATATACCAGATTGTCGGCCAAACAACTAAGACCCTAGTAAGTAGGCGTTTATGCCAATACAAATGTTTTTATACCCGCTACCCATAGGGTAGAAGAGTATTATAACTTAGTGCCGACAGGAAATGTATGTAACAGGAAGGAGGCATCTCCGACCCTATAAAGTATATATATTCTTGATCAGCGTCAACAGCCGAGACGATATAGCCATGCCCGTCTGTCCGTCTGTGTGTCTGTCCGTCTGTCCGTATGAACACCTAGATCTCAGAGACTATAAGAGATAGAGCTATAATTTTTTCGATAGCATTTGTTATGTTTGCACGCAGATCAAGTTTGTTTCAAATTTTTGCCACGCCCACTTCCGTCCCCGCAAATCAAAAATCGAATAATAAGTGTAATTTTAAAGCTAGAGCTACGAGTATATACAATAATAACTATAGTAGTTATGATTCCTGAAAATTTGGTTACGATCAGATAAAAATTTTGGAAGTTATTAAAGAAATACTTTTGTATGGGCAAAAGCGCCTACTTACTAGGGGTCTGAGTTGCTTTGGCCGACAATCTGGTATATTGTGCCGTGTATGGTATATTTTGAATGTGGTACTCTATCGATATAACAAATATACCGTTTGGTATATTTTAGTATTTTGGCAGTATATTCGGTATATTTTGAAAATGATACCGCAATATTTTCTTTTATTAAAATGGGTAGCGGGTATCTCACAGTCGAGCACATTCGACTGTAGCTTTCTTACTTGCTTCTTAATAACTTCGACAATTTGTAACTGATCGCAGCCAAATTTTCTGGAATCATAATTACTATTGTTATTAAAATTACGCTTGTTACTCGATTTTATTGATTTGCAGGCACGGAAGTGGCACGGAAGTACGGACAGACACACAGACGGATATAGCTAGATCGTCTTGGCTATTGACGCTGATCAAGAATATATATACTTTATAGGGTCGGAGATGCCTCCTTCTACCTGTTACATACATTTCCTGCCGGCACAAAGTTATAAAACCCTTCTAAAAACAATCTATACATGATAGCCCCCATATAATATATCTGTATTTTCATTATCTTACAAAAACATTATTGAATATTTTTTTCATTTTTCTTTCATAGATCAAATCTCATTAAAAACCAACCAACTAAATGAGCTCACTGAGAAGCTCTACGAAAAAGGCGGGAGGTCCACAAATTCAAGAAGCAACTTGAAGCGTTGCATTCTGAAAAATAACACTACAAAGAAGTTTAGAAAATACTACTCAAGACCGCGATAACTTTAGAATTCTCCAGACTGTACGTAGTTTCCTATGTTCTCAAGTGTTTCATACTTTCAAATTATTATATTTTAAGTGTTTGGTATTTGTATTATTTAATATTCTAAATATTCAATAATCCTCTTCAGTTTAAAACCGTCTTAGTTTGTCGCCTGTATATACATACATTTTTGTGCCTAAAATCTCATTTAAATATACTCTTATAACATTTAAATTTTTTGTAGGAATCGGATCATCAAACTCAACAGCTAACAACCGAAATTAGTGCGAATGAAATTAAAATAAACTCATTAAACCTTAAAATAGAACATTTAAATAACAATATTAAAGAATTGCAATCAGAATTAAAAATAAGCAGAATTTGGTAGCAAGCCTGCGTAAAGACTTAAGGAAATAAAGGAAAAAAATGAAATGCTAGCAAAATCCATTTCAAATGATGAGTTTAGGTTTATGAAAATGGGACATGAGCTTGAAGAAATGAGAAAAGAAAGAAATTTAGTTGGGTTGCAAATGGTTCGACGAAACGATGAGATAGTAGTCATTAAAGAAAAGTTGCAAATTGCACAAAATGCTTTTAGACAATGGCACTACGCAGTACAACCAGAGGGTTGAGGATATAAGACTACTTAAAAAGAAATTTCAAATTTATACACAGAGCGTGAATGCTTAAAGCATGCAATAAAAAGTACGGCTAATATGAGAAAAGAAATTGTTCGACTTCAAAGAGCTTTAAATCAAGAACGCATTCGAATTAGGGCATTAACAGAGGACGCGAAGACACCAACGGGTGTTCATCGGTGGCGAATTTTAAAAGGAGAAGACCCACAAAATTTGAGCTACTGGAAAAACTTCAAGTATTGCAAAAGTGAGTACATATTTGTCCAATGAGTTGTATTGCAAATTTCATTTAACTCGATCAGAATATGAGATCTACTATAAGCGTTAAAGGAAACTTGTTCTGACATTTTAGCACCCATATTTAGATCATTTAAGTATGCATTCACCTTTTTCAATACAAATATTTTCTAAAAATATATCGGAAAATACTAAAATATACCGAAGGCTAACATTTTGAGAGTATTAAATATGCCTCCTACCTACCTATAAGTCATAAATACTGTAGTTATAATTGTATATATGTAATGGTCGCAAATAAAAAATTGTGCGTAAAATCTCTTTCTCCTTGAGATTTTAAATTTGCCTCGCAAAGTTGGCGAAGACACAAACCATGGCACGATAAAGGGACAATACACCTCTGCAAATTAAATTTCCCCTCCGTGGTGAGTTGTCTAGCGAAAGATCGTAGGAGAAGGAGACGAGCTTTGTCACTTTAGCAACGACAGCTCTCATTCTTTTCTTATTGGACTACGATCAGAGACGGATGCACAAATTCTGGGTTGATGGTGTTTTAAAACAAAAATAAAACACATGCATCACCAGAATTTAAAAGACAAAACTAATCTGTCAATAACAACAGCATCTATCGATGCTTCTTTGCTGAGCAAAGAAAATAATCCAACTCGTTACGCTTGTTAAGCGAAGGTAATTATTTCTATGAAATAATGAAATTTTACATTAGTCCTAACTTCGAATTTTTTCATATGTAGATTGTGAAAATTCGTCTAAGCCGTCATTATTTGTTATTAAATAATACGGATAGACAAAATTCTACGCATATAGTGGATTTGAATTCCACAATTTCGGCGCATGTTAGTCAGCGGAGGCCGACTATTTCGTGCCGGAGGACTTTTTATATGTCTGGTCTGCCGCCTGCAGAATTCGAATTTTTCTCATATGTAGATTGTGAAAATTCTTCTAAGCCGTCATTATTTGTTATTAAATAATACGGATAGACAAAATTCTACGCATATAGTGGATTTGAATTCCACAATTCCGGCGCATGTTAGTCAGCGGAGGCCGACTATTTCGTGCCGGAGGACTTTTTATATGTCTGGTCTGCCGCCTGCAGAACCAAAAAGCAACAACAGTGAAGTGCCGTGCATCTCTGGGCAGATCACTCTTGCACCACTGTGCCGAGCCGCGCAAGGCTCTAGTACCAGAATCGCCATTTCTCTTGTTTGCCATCTTCTCTTCGTCGCAGCAGCAGCAGCAGACGCAGCAGTTCAGTGCCAGTGCCAGTGCTAGTGAAGATGTGTAGTGCAAGTTTGTGAAAAATATTATGACCAAAATCAGTTTGTTTAAAGTTAAAAGGTCATACAATAGTTGTGCACAGAGGCAATAGTAAAAAGGGTAAAAGCCCAAATAAAAGCAAAAAGATTTGCATTTGCCTTTAAAATACGAAATAATTTAGTTGCATTATGATAAGAAGTAACTAAAAAGATAACTAAAAGAAAAGAGAAATATCAATTGTGGTTTTGGCACTTATTTTTTTGCGCTATTTTTTTGTTTGCTTTGTTTTGCTTACTATTATTGCCCTAGGCATTAAAGGGTATATCAACGTGAAGCACAATAATTAAAAAATATATAAATAAATAAATAATGCTAATATAATCTCATAACATAATAACAAACTACAATAAAACCCTGTGCAAAATTATGACAATGTGTGGGTGAACGAACAACCAAACAAAAGTATATACCCTATAAGGTATATAAACAATCATTATCATCATCATTAAAATCATCATCATCATCAACATCATCATCACCAACAGCAACAACATCATGAAGGCCTTCGTCGTGGAGTTCTGTCTGGTAAGTTAAAAGTCCGAGTGTCCGAATAATATAACATAAATATTCGTACATATGTAATTACATACATACATACATACATATGTTGGTGCCTGTTCGGCCATGCAGCAGCTGCCCACAGTTTTGCTTGCATTGTAATTTTTATACTTCTTCGCAGTTGCGAAAGCTCCCAAACAGCATATGAGCTGTCGGCTGATACCCTAACTTTTGGGTCAGGCCTTTACCTTTTATAACTGATTTGCTTCCGCCCTATATTGTTACTATTATTATTGTTTCTTGGTACAGCACAGTGGTTTTAAATATGATTTACAATTAAATAAATGAACATCAAAATTAAATATGATAAATAAAATAGAGAAAAATAAATAAATAAAAATAAATATTAAATATGAATTAAAACAAATAAATAAAAAGTCAAAATTAAATTTGATAAAAATTTAAATATTTAAAAATTAAAAAAAGATGATTTAAAATTAAATAAATAAAAGTCACTATTAAATTTGGATAAATAAAATATAAAAATTAAAAAAATAAAATAATAAAAATTATAAATAAAATAAATAAAAATTAAATAATAAATATGATCCAATAATAAATACAAAAATAAATATTAAAAATAATTAAATAAAAAATGTTTCACAATAAAATTAAAATAAAATAAATATTAAAAATACAAAAAATGATTTGGGAAGAAAAGAAAAATTGTAAAGTAAAAATACTAAATTTAATAGAAAAACCTCATGAATCTGTTTTGCTAATCATGATTATTAATTATTGTTATTATTATTAATTATTAATTATTAATTATTGTTTGTTTATTAAATATTATTAGTTTTACATCTTCTTTCTTAGTTCTTATTGTAAATGAGTAGTAGCAGTTGCCAATAAAACAATGAATATTGTATTGAATTAAAATAACTGCCCTATAAACAAAATTATGGAAATGATTATACCGTCATAATTCTAATTCATTTTGAACAAATGGTTTTGTTTTTTGTTTATAAATAAATACTGATGTTAAATTTGAGTCATTGGACTTTAAAAATGAAATTCTAGAATTTGTTCTGATTTCCGGAGACATGGGAGCATAAAGCAAAACAGGGAGTTGTAATAGTTTTGGGGTCATAAAAACGTTTCTTCTTATGACCATGGTTGGGTGGGTATAGACCAGGGTGTGGCAGTTAACCTCTTATAAGACCACCCCTGCTTTTCTTAAATTTTGTCCGAATTTCAACAGTGTGCCTGCATTTGTTTTATTTTTTATTAGATATTGGCAGTATTCAGATCGAGTCGTATTGTAGATTCGAGTCGGATTAGATTATTGACAAGAGGATCAACTCATGTGTTTTGTTTTTTTTTAGAATCAGGAGGGACTCTATAATAATTAAGTTTTCGTGGCTTCGTGTAAAGCAAAGCAAAAACCCACCCCACAATCCCGAAAGAGCTAAGGGTTCAAAGGGTCCCGCTACGCTATATGCTTGCACGCGAGATGGTCGTGAATGATATTTGCAACCGTCTTCTCACATCCGGGGCTGACTATTCTTAGGAATTTTTGGCGCCCAATCGTGGGTCTGGCAACGCCATCATAAATGGTTAGCGGCCCAACGTGAGACTGGCAACGTCACATATACCAAAAGAACAGCTTCAAAATTATGCATGCAGGGTAGTGCTGGCTTGCCCAGATCTGCCATCGAGGCATCAATTGGGAACAGTGTCAAGAACTATTTACACAGCGTTTCGAAATGAAAGAAACGCCGGCAGTTATGTTCTTGGTGAACAGCCTTTCAGCTCACAACGAGTTTATTTACCACAAAATATGAGCGCCGAAGAAATTGCTGTGTCAACGGTACTTGCCAGTAAGGTAAGGCCAGTTTTGACAACAGATTACAGGGTATGGTGTTTTCTTTAAATGTACAAACGAGAAGTCAACTGCAAATGAAACTGAAAGCATTTACATTTGATAAAAATCGGAGTGCTGGAAGTACTGATGGTGATAGTGGTGACTGCTATACAAGAAAGTAGGTCATAAGATGGCGAAGTGTAAATTCAAACGGTCTGGATCGGAAAATGAACAGCATCGCGACTAGCAGAATGTCAACTTATTATTTCTATTGTATTATATTACAATACGAGGTATTGGAGACGCCGCCGCAGTGAGCAGTTTGGTCTCGCTAGCGGCATTTAATTAATAACTTCTAAATTAAAATAGATGTCTTCAATCGGTGATTTTCGCTGAATAGAGGAAAATCATAGAATTTTTTAAATAATAACAATTTTTTCTTTAATTTTTAATTAAAAAAATTTTTTAAATATAAAATTGTTTTATTTTTTTAACTTTAGTTAACATATTTCATAAATAAACTTTATCTAAAAAAGGCTAGAATTTTATTCGCAATCAACGCAGTTCATCGTTGCATGGTTATATGGATATCTGCGTATTTTCCTTTGGGGGTTTCTTTGACAAATTCAGGTGTATTTGGTATGTCTAACATCTACAATAGGGCTGTATACTTAATTTGTTGGTTATCAGCTATTTCAGTAGCTAATATAATTATTTTGGGTAAACTTTCATCAGAGTTTAATAACATAATCATCTTAGCTGCACTTCGCTTGCCAGAATTATACAAATAGTACTAGCCACAGATACGAGCTCTTCGCACGAAAATGCTTGAATGATGTCCTAAACTCTTTTTTTGTTTTCTCCTGGCTGTCAGTAAAAGTAAATAAGAACGTTAGAGTCGAGTGTGCTCGACTGTGCGATACCAGCTACCAATTTTGAGTAAAACCAAAATATTATGGAATTTTTTAAATATACCCAAAAATACAAATATACTAAAATTGTACCAAACGGTATATTTGTTATATCGACATAGTACCACATTCAAAATATACCATAGACGGCACAATATACCAGATTGTTGGCCAAAGCAGCTAAGTATGTAGGTGTTTTTGCCCATACAAAAGTATTTCTTGAATAACTTCCACAATTTTTATCTGATCACAAACAAACATAACAAATGCTGTCGATAAAAATATAGCCCTATCTCTTATAGTCTCTGAGATCTATTTGTTCATACGAACAGACGGACAAATACACAGACACACAGACGGACAGATCGTCTCGTTTGTTGATGCTTATCAAGAATATATATACCTTTATAGGGTCGCAGATGCCTCCTTCTACCTGTTACATACATTTCCTGCCGGCACAAAGTTATAATACCCTTTAACCTTATGGATAGCGGATATAAACATTGATATCGAGCCCAGTCGAACCTCAAAAGTTCTGGTCTACGAAAGTTTAGTTTGTTAGTAAACATTATTATCTATCTATCTCTTTGTGCACTACACCTCATAAAATTTGGTGACAAACACAATCACAGGTCACAAACAATTATTTTGTAGTTAATTACATACCTTTATCCATTTTTAATAGGAACAAGTTAGAAAGCTACAGTCGAGTGTGCTCGACTGTAAGACACCCGCTACCTATTTTGAATAAAAACAAAATATTGCGGTTTTATTTTCAAAACATTCCGAAAATACTACAAAATACTACAAATATACCGAATGGTATATTTTGTATATCGATATAGTACGGTAGTACGGTAGGCGGCACAATGTACCAGATTGTCGGCGAAAGCCCCTAGTAAGTAGGCGCTTTTGCCCATACAAAAGTATTTCTCTAATACCTTCCACAATTTTTATCTGATCGCAATCAAATTTCCTGTACCCATAAATTCTATAGTTATGATTGTATACACCAAAATTCGCAGCTCTAGCTTTAAAATTACGCATGTTATTCAATTTGAAACACACTTCTCCCCTACAGAATTGTTTGATTGTGTAGCTCGAGGTTGATACGCGCGGGTGCTGAGGTCTTAACTGATTACGACCAAAAGAGCGCTGCGTCAATCTTTACGGTGGAGGAGGAACATCTTCTTCTTCAGTCACCTCGGCCCATCGCCAGAGTTACAGTCCAGTGACCGAGGGAGTAGAGGAGGCCTCATTTGCGAGAAAATTCTGGAAGATGTTCGAAAGAAATTTACGAATAAAACCACAGAATAAGATTGACTATTTTGTCAGTGATAATTTATTACAAAAGTATGTACGTGTGTGTATGTATCAGTGTATGTCGTATGAGTGTATTATCGTCAGAGTTGCATGTTGGCGATGTTATCGTTGTTGCACTAGGCTTGGAGTTGCCGGATCTGCGTTATTCTATGTGGCCGGAGAGAGGGGCATGTTAACTCCTCCCCTCAGTCCGAAGAGAGGCCATAGAGGGAAATGACCGGATCGGAGAAGGATGGCTCGGTGACGTGCTGTTGGTGTACGCCACGAACTCCGACGATATTTTGAATTTTACAATTTTGTAAAAAGTGTGTTCTTAATGTTAACGTTGCATTTTGATTATTTATTAAACAACAACTTATGGCTAAAGAGCTATTAATTACGTGGTCTATTAGTTTAACGGTGTTAGGGTTTCTTGTTTCTTAACTGTTTTCCTAATTATATAATTTATTTTCCGACAGCATTTGTTATGTTTGCACGCAGATCAAGTTTGTTTCAAATTTTTGCCAAGCCCCTTCCGCTCCCGCAAAACAAAAATCGGATAACAAGCGTAATAAAAAGCTAGAGCTGCGAATTTTGGTATATACAATAACAACAATTTGGTTCTGATCAGATAAAAATTGTCGAAGTTATTAAATAAATACTTTTGTATGGGCAAAAGCGTCTACTTACTAGGGTCTTTTGTAACGGCGCCTACAGCAAAATGTATTGAATTCGGCCTAAAAGTTTGCTAAGTTTAAGCCAAGGTTGATGCTGTTGCAGGTAGCTCCTAAAAGTATGCATTTGTTAGTCTGTCGAATTAGCTTAAGCTGCTGTTAAGCTGAGCTTAAAGCAGCGCTGTAAGCAGCTGATAAGCTGAGCAGTGTTGTAAAACTGCTGATAAGCTTAAAGTGCATCGGTTGCACTGGAAAGCTCAGCTTTGACATCTGCGCCAGCTGCATCAGCTTGAGCGCGGCCAACTTAGCGAAAGCCGGTTCCGGTTTGGTAATTTTTCTAATGACCGGCTGCGTACCTAGACGCGTAATTATAGCAGATTTAAATCGGAAGGCATCGAGCGCTATTGGGGATTTTTTATTGTCATTGCTATTATTTGGTAAGAGAAAAGTTTTATCGTGTCATAGGAGGACTCCGTTTAATTAAAATTTTGTTCGCAGGATTGGTTTAGTTGCCTTCAAGGCCTTGTTCTTTGCTTCGAAGCAGACAGCCAGTTTGCTTCGACCAATTGCCTTCGCAAGCCGCAGCTTGTCAGCGGAGCACCCCTGCAGGCCATTCTCGGCCAGCGGAGCACCCTCTCCGGCCCTCTCGGCCAGCGGAGCACCCTGCACCGGCCCTCACGGCCATCGGAGCACCCCTGCACCGGCCCTCACGGCCAGCGGAGCACCCTCTCCGGCCCTCTCGGCCAGCGGAGCACCCCTGCACCGGCCCTCACGGCCAGCGGAGCGCCTCTACAGGCCACCGCCTGGCCTGCGAAGCGCCTTTAGGCGCCAACTTTAACTCTCTGCCAGCGTCAGCAATTTGTTTTGTGAAATCATTGATCGTCTCTAATCGTCAATTAAAAGTGTTGTCAAAAAACAAAACAAAAATGATTTAAATCAAATCATTCAAGTAATATATAAAACAAAACAAAAAAGTTCAAATTGCAAATTATAAGAATGTTTGAAGAAGTGTAGCGCTTTCGCACGAAACAAATTTAAATTTACAAAGTTCGAAAACAAAGTTAAAATTTGAATAAATAATAAATAAATAGAAAATGAAGTGCAGTTTCGTTAAAAAACAAATAAGTTAAAAATGTGAAAGGTGCACTACGAAATAAAAAATTAAAATTTCATTTAGCGCTTATGTTTGAATACTGATTGAAACAATTATAAAAATAAAAATAAAAAATAAATAAAAGTGTAGATCCATTAATTCGATTTAAAAGCGAAGCGCCAACACATATTAAAATCAAAAATTAATAAATGCAATCGCAATTATGAAAGATTAAAACAAATTGTAAAAGTGCGATTAGAAAAAATAATGAAATTGTAAAAAGAAAAATATTAAAACAAGAGCGCTGTAAAATTGTAAAGATAATAATGAAAAGAGATGAATAGTTATTCAAAAGCAGATCGAAAATTAAAAACAATATAAGTCATGTGTAGAAAAGAACATGAATTATAAGTAAAATTTTGTTTAAATTAATCATTAATTGGTTGTGCTAAAGATTGATAATGTTTAATTCAAAAATGTGCGGATGTGCTTATTGTGAAAAATTTATTTATTTTTATTATGAAACACCTCGTCGTTTAGCGCGTTCCAGCACTTCGCCGGAGATCGATCACCGCCGCAGGAGTTCTGGGGGTAAGTTCGTTAAAAAACTGAAAAATGAACATCTTGTACAAATATTTTAATTCTTGCACATTACGCACACAAAAAAGTTCACGAAAACTAAATATGTTTATAGAAAGTTAAATAAGAATAATAGAAGAGATAAAAGTTGCGCTAAGATAAATTAATTCTTAATAAATAAAAAAAAGTGAAATGAAACACAGCCGATGAAAGCAAAACTAATTTAAAATAGACAAATTATATGATTATTGTTAAACAAATGAATATTAAACAATTAGAAAAAACAAATACGGCTCAAAAATTGAAACATTCTCAAATACAATTTAAAAATTATTAGATTTTAATATTATATCTTTTTGTTATATTATATCATTTTTAAAATTTACTTTATACTCGTTTATAATGTATTATGTCTTATATATTTACATCTTTAATTAAAACAAATTTGAACATGGAATAGTTTTTCTTTTGATTAGCCGAACCTGACCTTAGGCTCCACCGTCGTAGGGCCCAAAAGGGATCACCAGAGCCAGGCTAAATCCATAAATAAGGCGGCGACCCGCATTCACGCAAGTCTCAGTGGCGTAGCTAACTTGTCCGATAAGGATAAGGAGAGGCTTGCCTGACTAACACGATCGTCTCGGTTGTTGACGCTGATCAAGAATATATTTAGTTTATAGGGTCGGAGATGCCTCCTTCTACCTGTTACGTACATTTCCAGCCGGCACAAACTTACAATACCTGTTGGCACCGGATCCGTGCCTTGGCTCGTAGTGGGTTAAAATCTTCTGAAATCCTTGTTATCTTCATTACATTTCCTAAATTTCATTATATTTTTCATATTTTTACTTACATTCGTGCTCTGCGCACACCTTCAAATCCCTATTATTTTCATCACATTATTTTGCCTCTGCTTGGGCTAACATACAAATCAAAAGTAAATCACGCTGCCGAAGTTTGCAGCTGCATTGCTACGTTTTGCGGGCCGAACGGTGAAATACCTATGCATAAAAGAGAATCACCGATTACAAACGCCCAGTAGGAAATGCGTTTGCAAAGTAGAAAAAAGTAGAAAATTTTTAAATCAAATTTAACTACGATTTAGTAGATCGTGGTCGAAAACGTGAGACGAACACGTGCTACGAATACGTGATACGCTCTTATCATTAACGAACGTAGCGTACATTGAGAATCAGGGGCGCAGCGCTGTACCCAAAACAATCGAAGGCGTTAACGCCCAAGACGATCAAATACGTCAACGTCTAACACGAAACAACGAGCGGAAACGTGGCGCACGCCACATCCAAGACGATCGAATACGTGAACGTCTAACACGAAACAACGTTACGAAACGAAAGGACGGAAACGTGACGCAACGCCGCATCCAAGACGATTGAATACGTAATGAAATGTGTTCGGAAGCTCAACGCTACATGTAAAACGATCGAAGGCGCCACGCTCACTTATCTCATCAACTCGAATGTATTCGAAATCGTAGCGGAGGAAGGATCACGTGATGAACGTTACGTTATGGAATTCAGACGAAAGTACAACACCATTTCCAAGACACTTGAAGATAAAATAGAAAATCTGAAAGAAAACCCAATAATGCTCTAAAAATTCCATTTCCCTTAAAGATATACTATTCTTCTTTTATTGTTCTGTATGTAACATATTTTATTTCCAAATACATTATTTAAAATCAATTATCTAAATTAGCATACATTTTTCTAATTTTATTGATTTTTGTGAGCGAACAGTATAGAAATGACAGGCACATGTATCGACTCAATCCTCCACAACAACAGGATGTGAAATGTTGTCCATAAACATTAGAAACCAATAGATCATCATATATTCTATTATTAAAATATTTCAATGATTCTGATAAATATTCCATGTGTTCAGGAAAAATTTTATCCTTAAACATTTTCATAAAATTATTTATTCCAGCTATAATTATATATATTCAACTTGACGATCGCGAATGAGAAGGCAATATACCTTTGTATTCAACTCACTTGGTACTCTTAGTTCAGTTGAAATTTTAACATCAATTGGCCCTGATTTGACCGACTCGTTTTTATATGAAAGATCAACAACAACAACAATAGGAGCCTTTGACTTGAAGTCCAGTGGTGATAAAAGTGCACGATTTTCATTAAATTTTACATTTAAATCTAAATATGGCTAGACTTCAGAATTTCAGCATATCCAGGATGAACCCATCAAAAGGGGCGACCAAGGAAGAGGAGATTGACTTCACTAAAGTTAATCGAGGCATCAATTGGGAACAGTGTCAAGAACTATTTACACAGCGTTTCGAAATGAAAGAAACGCCGGCAGTTATGTTCTTGGTGAACAGCCTTTCAGCTCACAACGAGTTTATTTACCACAAAATATGAGCGCCGAAGAAATTGCTGTGTCAACGGTACTTGCCAGTAAGGTAAGGCCCGTTTTGACAACAGATTACAGGGTATGGTGTTTTCTTTAAATGTACAAACGAGAAGTCAACTGCAAATGAAACTGAAAGCATTTACATTTGATAAAAATCGGAGTGCTGGAAGTACTGATGGTGATAGTGGTGACTGCTATACAAGAAAGTAGGTCATAAGATGGCGAAGTGTAAATTCAAACGGTCTGGATCGGAAAATGAACAGCATCGCGACTAGCAGAATGTCAACTTATTATTTCTATTGTATTATATTACAATACGAGGTATTGGAGACGCCGCCGCAGTGAGCAGTTTGGTCTCGCTAGCGGCATTTAATTAATAACTTCTAAATTAAAATAGATGTCTTCAATCGGTGATTTTCGCTGAATAGAGGAAAATCATAGAATTTTTTTAAATAATAACAATTTTTCTTTTAATTTTAATTAAAAAAATTTTTTAAATATAAAATTGTTTTATTTTTTTAACTTTAGTTAACATATTTCATAAATAAACTTTATCTAAAAAGGCTAGAATTTTATTCGCAATCAACGCAGTTCATCGTTGCATGGTTATATGGATATCTGCGTATTTTCCTTTGGGGGTTTCTTTGACAAATTCCAGGTGTATTTGGTATGTCTAACATCTACAATAGGGCTGTATACTTAATTTGTTGGTTATCAGCTATTTCAGTAGCTAATATAATTATTTTGGGTAAACTTTCATCAGAGTTTAATAACATAATCATCTTAGCTGCACTTCGCTTGCCAGAATTATACAAATAGTACTAGCCACAGATACGAGCTCTTCGCACGAAAATGCTTGAATGATGTCCTAAACTCTTTTTTTGTTTTCTCCTGGCTGTCAGTAAAGTAAATAAGAACGTTAGAGTCGAGGTGTGCTCGACTGTGCGATACCAGCTACCAATTTTGAGTAAAACCAAAATATTATGGAATTTTTTAAATATACCCAAAAATACAAATATACTAAAATTGTACCAAACGGTATATTTGTTATATCGATATAGTACCACATTCAAAATATACCATAGACGGCACAATATACCAGATTGTTGGCCAAAGCAGCTAAGTATGTAGGTGTTTTGCCCATACAAAAGTATTTCTTGAATAACTTCCACAATTTTTATCTGATCACAAACAAACATAACAAATGCTGTCGATAAAAATATAGCCCTATCTCTTATAGTCTCTGAGATCTATTTGTTCATACGAACAGACGGACAAATACACAGACACACAGACGGACAGATCGTCTCGTTTGTTGATGCTTATCAAGAATATATATACCTTTATAGGGTCGCAGATGCCTCCTTCTACCTGTTACATACATTTCCTGCCGGCACAAAGTTATAATACCCTTTAACCTTATGGATAGCGGATATAAACATTGATATCGAGCCCAGTCGAACCTCAAAAGTTCTGGTCTACGAAAGTTTAGTTTGTTAGTAAACATTATTATCTATCTATCTCTTTGTGCACTACACCTCATAAAATTTGGTGACAAACACAATCACAGGTCACAAACAATTATTTTGTAGTTAATTACATACCTTTATCCATTTTAATAGGAACAAGTTAGAAAGCTACAGTCGAGTGTGCTCGACTGTAAGACATCCGCTACCTATTTTGAATAAAAACAAAATATTGCGGTTTTATTTTCAAAACATTCCGAAAATACTACAAAATACTACAAATATACCGAATGGTATATTTTGTATATCGATATAGTACGGTAGTACGGTAGGCGGCACAATGTACCAGATTGTCGGCGAAAGCCCCTAGTAAGTAGGCGCTTTTGCCCGTACAAAAGTATTTTCTAATACCTTCCACAATTTTATCTGATCGCAATCAAATTTCCTGTACCCATAAATTCTATAGTTATGATTGTATACACCAAAATTCGCAGCTCTAGCTTTAAAATTACGCATGTTATTCAATTTGAAACACACTTCTCCCCTACAGAATTGTTTGATTGTGTAGCTCGAGGTTGATACGCGCGGGTGCTGAGGTCTTAACTGATTACGACCAAAAGAGCGCTGCGTCAATCTTTACGGTGGAGGAGGAACATCTTCTTCTTCAGTCACCTCGGCCCATCGCCAGAGTTACAGTCCAGTGACCGAGGGAGTAGAGGAGGCCTCATTTGCGAGAAAATTCTGGAAGATGTTCGAAAGAAATTTACGAATAAAACCACAGAATAAGATTGACTATTTTGTCAGTGATAATTTATTACAAAAAGTATGTACGTGTGTGTATGTATCAGTGTATGTCGTATGAGTGTATTATCGTCAGAGTTGCATGTTGGCGATGTTATCGTTGTTGCACTAGGCTTGGAGTTGCCGGATCTGCGTTATTCTATGTGGCCGGAGAGAGGGGCATGTTAACTCCTCCCCCTCAGTCCGAAGAGAAGGCCATAGAGGGAAATGACCGGATCGGAGAAGGATGGCTCGGTGACGTGCTGTTGGTGTACGCCACGAACTCCGACGATATTTTGAATTTTACAATTTTGTAAAAAGTGTGTTCTTAATGTTAACGTTGCATTTTGATTATTTATTAAACAACAACTTATGGCTAAAGAGCTATTAATTACGTGGTCTATTAGTTTAACGGTGTTAGGGTTTCTTGTTTCTTAACTGTTTTCCTAATTATATAATTTATTTTCCGACAGCATTTGTTATGTTTGCACGCAGATCAAGTTTGTTTCAAATTTTTGCTAAGCCCCCTTCCGCTCCCGCAAAACAAAAAATCGGATAACAAGCGTAATAAAAAGCTAGAGCTGCGAATTTTGGTATATACAATAACAACAATTTGGTTCTGATCAGATAAAAATGGGCAAAAGCGTCTACTTACTAGGGTCTTTTGTAACGGCGCCTACAGCAAAATGTATTGAATTCGGCCTAAAAGTTTGCTAAGTTTAAGCCAAGGTTGATGCTGTTGCAGGTAGCTCCTAAAAGTATGCATTTGTTAGTCTGTCGAATTAGCTTAAGCTGCTGTTAAGCTGAGCTTAAAGCAGCGCTGTAAGCAGCTGATAAGCTGAGCAGTGTTGTAAAACTGCTGATAAGCTTAAAGTGCATCGGTTGCACTGGAAAGCTCAGCTTTGACATCTGCGCCAGCTGCATCAGCTTGAGCGCGGCCAACTTAGCGAAAGCCGGTTCCGGTTTGGTAATTTTTCTAATGACCGGCTGCGTACCTAGACGCGTAATTATAGAAGATTTAAATCGGAAGGCATCGAGCGCTATTGGGGATTTTTTATTGCCATTGCTATTATTTGGTAAGAGAAAAGTTTTATCGTGTCATAGGAGGACTCCGTTTAATTAAAATTTTGTTCGCAGGATTGGTTTAGTTGCCTTCAAGGCCTTGTTCTTTGCTTCGAAGCAGACAGCCAGTTTGCTTCGACCAATTGCCTTCGCAAGCCGCAGCTTGTCCTGCAGGCCATTCTCGGCCAGCGGAGCACCCTCTCCGGCCCTCTCGGCCAGCGGAGCACCCCTGCACCGGCCCTCACGGCCATCGGAGCACCCCTGCACCGGCCCTCACGGCCAGCGGAGCACCCTCTCCGGCCCTCTCGGCCAGCGGAGCACCCCTGCACCGGCCCTCACGGCCAGCGGAGCGCCTCTACAGGCCACCGCCTGGCCTACGAAGCGCCTTTAGGCGCCAACTTTAACTCTCTGCCAGCGTCAGCAATTTGTTTTGTGAAATCATTGATCGTCTCTAATCGTCAATTAAAAGTGTTGTCAAAAAAACAAAACAAAATGATTTAAATCAAATCATTCAAGTAATATATAAAACAAAACAAAAAAAAAGTTCAAATTGCAAATTATAAGAATGTTTGAAGAAGTGTAGCGCTTTCGCACGAAACAAATTTAAATTTATAAAGTTCGAAAACAAAGTTAAAATTTGAATAAATAATAAATAAATAGAAAATGAAGTGCAGTTTCGTTAAAAAACAAATAAGTTAAAAATGTGAAAGGTGCACTACGAAATAAAAAATTAAAATTTCATTTAGCGCTTATGTTTGAATACTGATTGAAACAATTATAAAAAATAAAAATAAAAATAAATAAAAGTGTAGATCCATTAATTCGATTTAAAAGCGAAGCGCCAACACATATTAAAATCAAAATTAATAAATGCAATCGCAATTATGAAAGATTAAAACAAATTGTAAAAGTGCGATTAGAAAAAATAATGAAATTGTAAAAAGAAAAATATTAAAACAAGAGCGCTGTAAAATTGTAAAGATAATAATGAAAAGAGATGAATAGTTATTCAAAAGCAGATCGAAAATTAAAAACAATATAAGTCATGTGTAGAAAAGAACATGAATTATAAGTAAAATTTTGTTTAAATTAATCATTAATTGGTTGTGCTAAAGATTGATAATGTTTAATTCAAAAATGTGCGGATGTGCTTATTGTGAAAAATTTATTTATTTTTATTATGAAACACCTCGTCGTTTAGCGCGTTCCAGCACTTCGCCGGAGATCGATCACCGCCGCAGGAGTTCTGGGGTAAGTTCGTTAAAAAACTGAAAAATGAACATCTTGTACAAAAAGTTCACGAAAACTAAATATGTTTATAGAAAGTTAAATAAGAATAATAGAAGAGATAAAAGTTGCGCTAAGATAAATTAATTCTTAATAAATAAAAAAAGTGAAATGAAACACAGCCGATGAAAGCAAAACTAATTTAAAATAGACAAATTATATGATTATTGTTAAACAAATGAATATTAAACAATTAGAAAAAAACAAATACGGCTCAAAAAATTGAAACATTCTCAAATACAATTTAAAAATTATTAGATTTTAATATTATATCTTTTTGTTATATTATATCATTTTTAAAATTTACTTTATACTCGTTTATAATGTATTATGTCTTATATATTTACATCTTTAATTAAAACAAATTTGAACATGGAATAGTTTTTCTTTTGATTAGCCGAACCTGACCTTAGGCTCCACCGTCGTAGGGCCCAAAAGGGATCACCAGAGCCAGGCTAAATCCATAAATAAGGCGGCGACCCGCATTCACGCAAGTCTCAGTGGCTTAGCTAACTTGTCCGATAAGGATAAGGAGAGGCTTGCCTGACTAACACGATCGTCTCGGTTGTTGACGCTGATCAAGAATATATTTACTTTATAGGGTCGGAGATGCCTCCTTCTACCTGTTACGTACATTTCCAGCCGGCACAAACTTACAATACCTGTTGGCACCGGATCCGTGCCTTGGCTCGTAGTGGGTTAAAATCTTCTGAAATCCTTGTTATCTTCATTACATTTCCTAAATTTCATTATATTTTTTCATATTTTTTACTTACATTCGTGCTCTGCGCACACCTTCAAATCCCTATTATTTTCATCACAATATTTTGCCTCTGCTTGGGCTAACATACAAATCAAAAGTAAATCACGCTGCCGAAGTTTGCAGCTGCATTACTACGTTTTGCGGGCCGAACGGTGAAATACCTATGCATAAAGAGAATCACCGATTACAAACGCCCAGTAGGAAATGCGTTTGCAAAGTAGAAAAAGTAGAAAATTTTTAAATCAAATTTAACTACGATTTAGTAGATCGTGGTCGAAAACGTGAGACGAACACGTGCTACGAATACGTGATACGCTCTTATCATTAACGAACGTAGCGTACATTGAGAATCAGGGGCGCAGCGCTGTACCCAAAACAATCGAAGGCGTTAACGCCCAAGACGATCAAATACGTCAACGTCTAACACGAAACAACGAGCGGAAACGTGGCGCACGCCACATCCAAGACGATCGAATACGTGAACGTCTAACACGAAACAACGTTACGAAACGAAAGGACGGAAACGTGACGCAACGCCGCATCAAGACGATTGAATACGTAATGAAATGTGTTCGGAAGCTCAACGCTACATGTAAAACGATCGAAGGCGCCACGCTCACTTATCTCATCAACTCGAATGTATTCGAAATCGTAGCGGAGGAAGGATCACGTGATGAACGTTACGTTATGGAATTCAGACGAAAGTACAACACCATTTCCAAGACACTTGAAGATAAAATAGAAAATCTGAAAGAAAAACCCAATAATGCTCTAAAAATTCCATTTCCCTTAAAGATATACTATTCTTCTTTATTGTTCTGTATGTAACATATTTTATTTCCAAATACATTATTTAAAAATCAATTATCTAAATTAGCATACATTTTTCTAATTTTATTGATTTTTGTGAGCGAACAGTATAGAAATGACAGGCACATGTATCGACTCAATCCTCCACAACAACAGGATGTGAAATGTTGTCCATAAACATTAGAAACCAATAGATCATCATATATTCTATTATTAAAATATTTCAATGATTCTGATAAATATTCCATGTGTTCAGGAAAAATTTTATCCTTAAACATTTTCATAAAATTATTTATTCCAGCTATAATTATATATATTCAACTAGACGATCGCGAATGAGAAGGCAATATACCTTTGTATTCAACTCACTTGGTACTCTTAGTTCAGTTGAAATTTTAACATCAATTGGCCCTGATTTGACCGACTCGTTTTTATATGAAAGATCAACAACAACAACAATAGGAGCCTTTGACTTGAAGTCCAGTGGTGATAAAAGTGCACGATTTTCATTAAATTTTACATTTAAATCTAAATATGGCTAGACTTCAGAATTTCAGCATATCCAGGATGAACCCATCAAAGGGGCGACCAAGGAAGAGGAGATTGACTTCACTAAAGTTAATCTTCCTCTTTTTACTCCTTATGCTGACGACCTCCAGTTCCTCTCCGATGACATCGACGTTCAAACCACGGAGAAATATTTGGACTAACGAAAGAGAAGGAGCTCCTTTCCACGCTCTACCAAGGAATAAGGAATATAGAATCTATGAAGCTTCTAGTAAATTCCTAGTAAATTTAATGCTAATTCCATAAAATTAACATTGGAACATTTTATTTACATTAAGTAATTAAATACGTGTAATTATACTCTAAGAAAACTGGATGATGGAAATATTTTTTCCATTTGAAAATGTAATTGAATAAAACAAAACAATAAATTCTATTGAAAACTAAATTTAAAAATTTTTTAAATGGGGAATGGTAAATTTGGGAATTTTCAGCTTTCTTTTCAGTTTTATTTTCCAGCTCACTACTTCAGATACTTATTTCAAATAAATGTTATTGAAATAAATTCGAAATTTTCATTAGAGAATGGGAAATTGGGGAATTTTAAGCTTTCTTTTTCAGCACTTTTCACCTTTTAAATAGCATTAATAAATGTATTTGAAATTTAATTTCATCATTTTAAATGGGGTATGGGAAATTGAAACAGGTCTGTTAACAGAAACAGGTCCGATATCAGAACCGGATATCTGTTCTGTACAACCAGGTCTGTTTAAAAGAACAGCTACCTGTTCGATACAACCAGGTATGTTTAAAAGAACGGTTAGCTGATCTGTTTAACAGTCAGATAGCTGATCTGTACAGCCAGCTCTCTTCATCAAAACATGATAAGGTAGATGTATCTGTTTGTTGGATATATATGATTATATTTCGTAAAATAGATCACAGTATACTAAAGACCACAAGACTGAAATAATTACTAGTTCACTAACAGTTGAATGAGATAAATTTGAAAGAAAATGATTTAAACAGTTTTAACTTAATTAACTAAAAGCCGAAATGCTCTAAAAAAATTTTCTGATCTTAAACAACTCAAAAGTCAGAACAGTATTGGTCTGGAGGAAATATTTAAACCTATAACTGAACCATTACATGAACTTGTGAATTATAACAAAAAATTTCAGAAATTGATACCATCAGAGCTTAATAATGTTGAGACTGGAAAAAACTAAGCAAAACTACACATACCACACAAACATACCACCTAACATGAAAAGGAAACTCACATTTCACAGTGCTAAGAGACAATGCTCAAAACCTTTTTTTCAACTTTGCTTTTATTTATTGAATCTTCTTCTTAATTTTGAGACTAACAATAAGTGTACGAATCTTAACATTAAAATTAAGCTAACAGTGGGCTAAGACTGCATTCTGGTTGCGTGTCCCTCAAGTCGGTCGCTGGTTAGGTAAGTCATTGCGACGAAGACATGATTGGTTGCTCAACCTTGTTAGACCTCTCGCCAGGTGGTTAGGGTGCAACAGTAGCTGAGTAATGTACTTTTCCTTCTGTTCTGCGATCACTTCTTTGACTGGTAGGATGTTTAAGTCGCGTTGTATGTTTTCGTTACGAACGTACCAAGGTGCCCCGGTGATGGTTCTCAAGATCTTCGACTGAGCTCGCTGGACTATGTCAATATTACTATTGCTGGCATTCCCCATAACTGGGAGCCGTACATCCATATAGGCTGCTGGCTCTTAGCTTTAGGTGTGTTCTTTTGGCTTCAATGTGCCGGCGCCATGTGAGTAGATGTTGTTATTCGTGTGCTTGTCGGGGAGGTCTGCTGTGTAGAGGACGTATAGTGTTGGCCCTAGCACACTACCTTGAGGAACTCCAGCTCCAAAAGTGAAATCATCAGTTATAGCAGTGTTGCATCTCACAGTAAATTTTCTGTCGTAAAGGTAAGACTCTAAAACTTATGGATGTTGCTGGGGAGCATTGTCTTGATCTTGTACATTAGACCTTCTAGCCAGACTCTATCAAATGCTTGAGAGACATCTAAAAATACGGCAGTACAGTACTCTCGTTTTTCGAACGCGTTCCGAATTTCTGATGTTATCCGGTTGACCTGCTCAATTGTTCCGTGCTTTTCGCGAAACCCAAATTGGTGTGACGGTATTCCTTCCTGAGTCTTAGGTATGTGTTTATCCGAGTCAACACGCATTTTTCAAAGAGTTTAGATAAGCATGAAAGTAGGCTTATAGGTCTATACGACGTAGGGATTGTGTGGTCTTTTCCCGGCTTTGCTATCATTATTATAATTGACTTTTTCCATCTCACTGGATAGTAGCCAAGTTTTGCGATGGCATTGAAAAGCTGGGTGATAGTGCAAACGGCGCAATATGGGAGTTCGATGATCGTTATGTGATCGCACCCCGGAGATTTTTCGGATTCACTTGATTTTTGATGATGCTAACGATTTTATTTGGGCGAAATTCGATTGGCTCATGTTGAAGCTGAGGCTCATTTGGGAAAGTCGGCAAAAGTAAACGCACTCGTGGCAGGATTTGGTTGGAATACATTTTTAAGATGGTTGGCAAACGTGCTGGCTCTGTCTGCGTCACTGCGCGCCCAGCCTCCTGTGGGATTTCTAATAGGCATCACGGTTTCTTTCGGTGAGCTCAGAGTCGGGTGAGCTCTCCATAGTGAGTTTTTGTACAAGAAATACACAATTGCTCTTTGTAGTGGCGTTGAACATATGCTTCTTCTTGTTGTAGAGCTTTAGTAAGTTCAAGAGAGGCATGTCTTAAACTTTGCTTAGCAGATGGCGATCTGTGGAATTGCCACTGTCGACGTAAGCGTCGCTTTTCGAGGACGAGCTGCTCGATTTGTAGATTTGTCTTCTTTCGATGGCTTTGTTTATTTATGGTTTGAGGTGTTGAAGCTTGGGCTGCAGAGACAAGTACAGACTCCAGTGAATTAACAAAGCTGTCTACGTCGGCTTCATTGTTGAGATGGGTCTTAGTGTGAGCTAATATATAATACTTTCTGTACTTAATCCAATTGGTTTTCTGTGAGGTCAATTTTAATGATTGTTCCAATGTTCCTGGATGCCGGAGTAGAATAAACAGTATAGGCAAGTGATCAGATGAAAGATCCGAAATGCATTCGCTACCCATAGGGTACAAGGGTATTATAACTTTGTGCCGGCAAGAGATGTATGTAACAGGTAGAAGGAGGCATCTCCGACGCTATAATATATATATTCTTGATCAGCGTCAACAGCCGAGACAATCTAGCCATATCCGTCTGTCCGTCTGTCCGTATGAACACCTAGATCTCAGAGACTACCAGAGATAGAGCTATAATTTTTTCGACAGTATTTGTTATGTTTGCACGCAGATCAATTTTGTTTCAAAATTTTTGCCACGCCCACTCCCGCTCCTGCAAATCAATAATAACAAGACTAATATTAAAGCTATACGTGCGAATTTTGGTATATACAATAATAACAACGGTGTTTGTGATTCCTGAAAATTTGGTTGCGATCAGATAAAAATTGTTTAAGTTATTAAAGAAATAGTTTTGTATGGGCAAAACCGCTTGCTATGTATGTATTTTATGTATGCGTATACATACATATAATTAAATGTTCGCGGTTCACGAACAGTAAAAATAAAACACAAGGATTTATTTTTGTTTACTTAGTAGACTGCTTTATTGTTAATTATAAGCTCGCGGGCTACGCGACTTAGCGTCTTCGTGACCTCCCGAACGGAGCCGTCAGCGAGACGAATCCGCGAATCCTTAGCCAATGTGTTCTCGGGGTACTAAGTCGTGCGGCCAACTCTTCATTGATGAAACTCGTGGCAGTCCCAACAGAATATCACGGCAGGAGTCTGACATGCTGCCTGTAAATGTCCCGGTTCCGCGCATCGTCGGCAAACCCGGGCTACATCCGGCACTGAAGTTTGTCCTGTGGGAGTGTTCCGAACGGGTGGTTGGCGGGGCCTGTCCTCGGGTGGTCCTCGGAAAGGGTTATGCCACGTCGGTGGAGTCTGGGTTGACGGATATGCCTCGCTGCGGGCCGGTGACGGGGCAAAATGGCAGTCGCCGTTGCCAGTGAGGTTCGTGGCTGGATTCGATCCTGGATCCCTCCGTGGCCAACTGGATCACGAGTGCCGGGGAATTGGCCTGTGTAGACTTGACGTGGCAGGGGTAGAAGACAACACCGGGACGTGAGACGTCGTACGTGCTTCCGTCTTGGGGAGGGTAAACGGCGGGGCGTGTAAAACTGCTGGCTCAAGCCCGAGGTGGTGGCTTGCGCGTCGGGTTGTGGAGTGCGCGGTCGCGTGTATAATATTTCCAATTCGGCCAGTCAAGCCCAGATTTTCTTTCCAAGCCTACTTTTGGTTATTAGGGACGCGAACGCCATACGCAGGTCCTCGACTTTGCCTTCGACCGAGAACTTAAATTCTGCGCCAATGCTTCTAGCTCATCGCGCCGACGATAGTAGATCCATTTCACGCCAACTCCAGGGTTGGGTATCTCCTGCGAGCACGCGTCGCTATCACTCTCATGATCACTCATATTAAATTTTTCTTTCTTTGGAACACTCGCGGAAATTTAACGACTTAAACTACAAAATCACACCTTCCTAGTGGGTTTTATGCCACTCGGAAACTGAGTTCCACTTGACTTGTAGGGTCCCTGCTCGGGCGCCACTTGTAACGAACCGTCACAACGCCGAGGTAGCTAGGGCTGTCCAGGGATCGAAATAAGAAATTTATGTTTGCTGAAACCCTACAAGTCGAGTATCTCAAGGTGTGAGACGATCTTTGTAGACAAATGGAGATCACGATGTAAAAGAAAGACAGGAGTTTTCAATTCTTAATTTGTTTTATGTATTTGTTATTTCTCTGGCAACAGGTTAGTCAACAATGATGTAGATATTTCTGCTTCTGGGGTTGTTCTCAGGTCCAACGTCGATAGGAATGTCACACGGGTGGTTTGTCACGGGAGTCAGTGTGAAGCACACTGACTATGCTGCACTGTACACACTTTTCGGAGTCGACTGTAGTGGTTGTAGTCACCCTACTACAGCTAACGGGAAGAGTTGTGGTTCGTGCGAATAATGTGGAAAACGGGGCACGCGGCGTGGGTGAAATGGTTGTGAGTGTGGAGTCACACTGGCCCAATCACACTGTACACGCTGTTCCGGCGTCGACTGTAGTAGTTTGTAGTCACACTACTACAGCTAGCGGAAGAATTCGGTGTACTTCGCGAAGAATCGTAACCGGGATGTACGGTGTAGGTGAGGCGAGTGTTGGTGTGTAATCACACTGGCACAGCCGCACTATACACACTATTTCAGCGTCGACTGTAGTGGTCTGTAGTCACACTACTACAGTGAACGGAAAAAATATGCGCGTTGTGCGAAAAGGAAAACAACGACGAATGAAAGACGCGGCGAAAAGGAATAATATCTAGCGTATATCGTTAGTGTGGTTGTGTTAGTGCGTTGTCGCACTCGAGTTGGGTTATGCAATAACGATGCTACTGGTTATGCGTAATCGCATATGTTAACCGGGGAGCAAAGGGAATAATAAATGTGTAAGCGGGTATCAAGCATTCAGCTTGAAAGTACCTGTAAAATATTCGTGGGGTACTTGATGAAACTTCTCGTTGTAACTTTGCACGTGGTTTTTCCAAGACTTTTCTTAATGGCACTCGCGGGTAAAACGTTTCGCACTGGCAAGTTCTTATCAGAGAGTGAGAGCCGCCCTCCTACTCTCGCCTTTTTATCTAGGTCAATTTCTTGGCTCTGCCAACTCGCTTTTACTTTCTTTTCCTAAATTTGCGCATGCGCTGCTAACTCACTTTGCGTTGCACTTGCGCTGTTAACTCACTTCTTTACCACGTACGGACCATCGAATTTCGGAGCTAGTTTTGCTGCGAAACCGTCGGCAGCATTGAGAGATGGTGTTGCCGCAAAAAGGTCGCCATTGCTTCCGGCGTAGATTGTAAGGCCGACTCTGGTCATGGCTCGCTTGGTTCAGGTTTCCGCGTACGATTGTAAAGATCACCTGCAGTCTTTTGCCTTATCGCCGGGGTCTTCTAGTTCGCCGGGGCCTCTGGTGTCACTTCGTCATATAATCCTCCGGGAAGTCGTGGCTCCCTACCCTGCACTAGGAAAGCTGGACTGTAGCCGGTGGACTCGGAGACGCTGGAATTTATAGCTAATGTGATCTTCGGAAGCAACTCATCCCATTGGTTCTGTTGTCCGTCGATTAGTTGCGAAATCATGGTCTTAACTGTCCGGTTGGCTCGTTCCGTTGGGTTTTCATGTGGCGAATAGGAGCAGTGTGTTGTAGGTCGACTCCGGCGGTATTTAGGAATGCCTTGAATTCGTATGGGAATTGCGTCCCATTGTCACATACGAAATGTCGCGGAACCCCGAAATGAGCGATGATACGTTCTCGGAACGCACGCTGAAGCCTAGCAGTAGTGGCACGTCGTAGTGGCACTAGTTCTACCCATTTGGAAAACAAGTCAAAGAAAACGAGGAGCATAGTGTTACCTTGCTTGAACGAGGAAGTGGGCCGACGAAATCGGCTCCAATGACGGCGAAGAGTTCTTCTGCGGGCCGGGTATGCATGGGTCCGGCAGGCTTCTGCTGTGATGCCTTGAATTTTTAATTTCGCTGTGGTTCCTCACTCACCTGTTGTATGCGCCGTGATAACCAAGAACAAGGTTGGTCCGGGTTGGATCTCATCTTGAGGACTGAGAGGACGTTTGAAGTCGACAGTCCGGATGATAAGTCGTGTCATGAATGCTTGTGTCCGGGATGGATCTCATCTCGAGGACTGGAGAGGACGTTTGAAGTCAACAGTCCGGATGATGAGTCGTGTCATGAATGCTTGTGTCCGGATGGATCTCATCTCGAGGACTGGAGAGGACGTTTGAAGTCGACAGTCCGGAGGATAGGTCGTGTCATGAATGCTTGTGTCCGGGATGGATCTCATCTCGAGGACTGGAGAGGACGTTTGAAGTCGAAAGTCCTGGAGATGGGTCGTGTCATAGACACTCGGTCCCCTTGTGTCCGGAACGGCAGGAATTACACTGGACAAGGTGACCGGGAGCGGAATTGGGGCAGCGGGGTTGTGCCTTGTAAGGCGGGGACGGGGTCTAGGAGACGGTCGGGGCATTGGATCTGCCTCTACGCGTGTTCGTCTCCGTGGAACTGGAGAAGGGGTGTCGCCAGGATAGGCTCGGAGTGCGAAGCTTGAGTGCCCAAAGGTGTTTTCATCGATGTTAGCGAGTTATCTAAACGAATCTGGGCTGTACCGCAACAAAGGAAATCTAGGCCCAGTATCAAGGATATGTGGCAGGACTAGGAAAGCTATGCGAACTTCTCGATTCTCCAGGCGGACACGCGCTGTGAGCGTCTTCGTGACCTTCCGAACGGAGAAGTCAGCGAGACGAATCCGCGAATCCTTAGCCAATGTGTTCTCGGGGGTACTAAGTCGTGCGGCCAACTCTTCATTGATGAAACTCGTGGCAGTCCCAACAGAATATCACGGCAGGATTCTGACATGCTGCCTGTAAATGTCCCGGTTCCGCGCATCGTCGGCAAACCCGGGCTACATCCGGCACTGAAGTTTGTCCTGTGGGAGTGTTCCGAACGGGGTGTTGGCGGGGCCTGTCCTCGGGTGGTCCTCGGAAAGGGTTATGCCACATCGGTGGAGTCTGGTTGACGGATATGCCTCGCGGCGGGCCGGTGCCGGGGCAAAATGGCAGTCTGGCTGGATTCGATCCTGGATCCCTCCGTGGCCAACTGGATCACGAGTGCCGGGGAATTGGCCTGTGTAGACTTGACGTGGCAGGGGTAGAAGACAACACCGGGACGTGAGACGTCGTACGTGCTTCCGTCTTGGGGAGGGTAAACGGCGGGGCGTGTAAAACTGCTGCACGGTCGCGTGTATAATATTTCCAATTCGGCCAGTCGAGCCCAGATTTTCTTTCCAAGCCTACTTTTGGTTATTAGGGACGCGAACGCCATCCGCAGGTCCTCGACTTTGCCTTCGACCGAGAACTTAAATTCTTGCGCCAATGCTTCTAGCTCATCGCGCCGACGATAGTAGATCCATTTCACGCCAACTCCAGGGTTGGGTATCTTCTGCGAGCACGCGTCGCTATCACTCTCATGATCACTCATATTAAATTTTTCTTTCTTTGGAACACTCGCGGAAATTTAACGACTTAAACTACAAAATCACACCTTGCTAGTGGGTTTTATGCCACTCGAAAACTGAGTTCCACTTGATTTGTAGGGTCCCTGCTCGGGCGCCACTTGTAACGAACCGTCACAACGCCGAGGTAGCTAGGGCTGTCCAGTTATCGAAATAAGAAATTTATGTTTGCTGAAACCCTACAAGTCGAGTATCTCAAGGTGTGAGACGATCTTTGTAGACAAATGGAGATCACGATGTAAAAGAAAGACAGGAGTTTTCAATTCTTAATTTGTTTTATGTATTTGTTATTTCTCTGGCAACAGATTAGTCAACAATGATGTAGATATTTCTGCTTCTGGGGTTGTTCTCAGGCCCAACGTCGATAGGAATGTCACACGGGTGGTTGTCACGGGAGTCAGTGTGAAGCACACTGACTATGCTGCACTGTACACACTTTTCGGAGTCGACTGTAGTGGTTGTAGTCACCCTACTACAGCTAACGGGAAGAGTTGTGGTTCGTGCGAATAATATGGAAAACGGGGCACGCGGCGTGGGTGAAATGGTTGTGAGTGTGGAGTCACACTGGCCCAACTGTACACGCTGTTCCGGCGTCGACTGTAGTAGTTTGTAGTCACACTACTACAGCTAGCGGAAGAATTCGGTGTACTTCGCGAAGAATCGTAACCGGGATGTACGGTGTAGGTGAGGCGAGTGTTGGTGTGTAATCACACTGGCACAGCCGCACTATACACACTATTTCAGCGTCGACTGTAGTGGTCTGTATTCACACTACTACAGTGAACGGAAAAATATGCGCGTTGTGCGAAAAGGAAAACAACGACGAATGAAAGACGCGGCGAAAAGGAATAATATCTAGCGTATATCGTTAGTGTGGTTGTGTTAGTGCGTTGTCGCACTCGAGTTGGGTTATGCAATAACGATGCTACTGGTTATGCGTAATCGCATATGTTAACCGGGGAGCAAAGGGGAATAATAAATGTGTAAGCGGGTAACAAGCATTCAGCTTGAACATTACCTGTAAAATATTCGAGGGTTACTTGATGGAACTTCTCGTTGTAACTTTGCACGTGATTTTTCCAAGACTTTTCTTAATGACACTCGCGGGTAAAACGTTTCGCACTGGCAAGTTCTTATCAGAGAGTGAGAGCCGCTCCTCCTACTCTCGCCTTTTATCTAGGTCAAGGTCTTGACTCTGCCAACTCGCTTTTACTTTCTTTTTTCTAAATTTGCGCATGCGCTGCTAACTCACTTTGCGTTGCACTTGCGCTGTTAACTCGCTTGGCTCTTTTGCCTTGCACATGAGCTGTCAACTTGCTTGGCTCATACTTGCGCTGCGCATGCGCTGTTAACTCACTTTGCGTTGCACTTGTGCTGTTAACTCAGCACAGCTGGGTGAGTGACCTTGTATGAGAGAAAAACTCTGGTATATACGTTTTTGGGCTATTGTTTATTTTGAGGCGCAGTATGGTGCGTCACACTATCGTAGTTATGATTCTGATTCCTGAAAATGTGGTTGCGATTAGATAAAAATTGTCGAAGTTATTAAAGAACAAGTAAGAAAGTTACAGTCGAGTGTGCTCGACTGTGAGATACCCGCTACCCATTTTAATAAAGGCAAAATATTGCGAAATCATTTTTAAAATATACCGAAAATACTACAAAATATTAAAAATATACCAAATGGTATGTTTGGTATATCGATACAACACACCATTCAACTAAGACCCTAGTAAGTAGGCGTTTTTGGCCATACAAAAGTATTTCTTTAATAACTTCCAAAATTGTTATCTGATCTCAACCAAATTTTCAGGAATCATAACTACTATTGTGATTATTGTATATACCAAAATTCGCAAGTCTAGCTTTACGCTTGTTATTCGATTTTTTGATATGCGGAGGTGGAAGTGGGCGTGGCAAAATTTGAAACAAACTTGATCTGCGTGCAAATATAACAAATGCTATTGAAAAAATGATAGCTCTATCTCTTATAGTCTCTGAAATCTAGGTGTTCATACGGACAGACGGACAGACACACAGACGGACAGACGGACATGGCTAGATCGTCTCGGCTGTTGACGCTGATTAAGAATAAATATACTTCATAGGGTCGGAGATGCTTCCTTCAAAGTGTTACATACATTTCCTGTCGGCACAAAGTTATAATACCCTTCTACCTATGGGTAGCGGATATAACTTATAAATACTTTTGTATGGGCAAAAACGCCTACTTACTAAGGGTCTTAGTTGCTTTGGCTGACAATCTGGTGTATTGAGTCGTCTGTGGTATATTTTGAATGCGGTACTATATCGATATAACACATACACCATTTGGTATATTTTTTAGTATTTTGCAGTATATTTGGTATATTTCCAGAATAATACCGCAAAATATGTTGCTTTTATTCAAAATGGGTAGCGGGTATCTCACAGTCGAGTACACTCGACTGTAGCTTTCTTACTTGTTAACGTATGTGGATGCAAACAATTTATATGTTTGGAATCGGAATTAATTAATTATCAATAAAATTTCTTTATATATAATATTTCTAAATCATTTGAATTTATATAATAATTTATAATTTTGAGGGGTAGGCTGTGGAATATTAAAGAATATAATCCACTAATAAGACGTTAGTTTTGACCATCATCAAATTCAAATTTTTTGTGTGTCACATTAATGTGTGAAATCCCCAACATTAAATGTCCACTTGTATTTTTGTATGGGCCATACGTTTTATCCAGTCTTAACATTATTAAACTCTGATGGTATCAATTTCTGAAATTTTTGTCATAATTCACAAGTTCATGTAATGGTTCAGTTATAGGTTTAAATGTTTCTTCCAGACCAATACTATTCTGACTTTTTGAGTTGTTTAAGATTAGATAATTTTTTAGAGCATTTCGGCTTTTAGTTAATTAAGTTAAAACGGTTTGAATCAATTTCTTTCAAATTTATCTCATTCAACTGTTAGTGAACTAGTAATTATTTCAGTCTTGTGGTCTTTAGTGTACTGTGATCTATTTTACGAAATATAATCATATATATCCAAAAACAGATACATCTACCTTGTCGTGTTTTGATGAAGAGAGCTGGTACAGATCAGGTATCCGGTTCTGATAACGGATGAAATGATGATGAAATTAAATTTCAAATACATTTATTCACGCAGGTTAAATTTACCAATTTCCCATTCCCTAATGAAAATTTCGAATTTAAATTTCAATAACATTTATTTCAATCTAAGTAAGTAGGTATTTGAAGTAATAAAGCTGGAAAAGTAAGTTGAAAACTCCCAAATTTACCATTACCCATTTAAAAAATTTTGTTAGAGTATAATTATTCGAATTCAAATCTTTAATGTGCTCATCACTAAGTACGTCAGACCGAATCGGGGGTAAATATAATAAAATGCTGTTCCAATGGAATCTAGGAATCCTAGACGCTTCAAGGATTTTATATTCCACATTCCTTGGTAGAGCGTTGAAAGGAAGCTTCTTCTTATCTCTTATTTTATTCAAAATTTCTCCTTTGGGCAAACGTCGATGTCTTCGGAGAGGAATTTAAGGTTGTCAGCATAAGGAGTAATCAGAAGAAGATTAACTTTGGTGAAGTCAATCTCCTCTCCCTTTGTCGGCACCTTTGAAGGGTTCATACTGGATATCCTGTGATTTTATGTGTGTGTATACCGCTGGTGCTCTCCCTGGTGCTACTGCTCCTGCTGTTCAGTGTTGGGGCGAATGCTTGTTCCTGGTGGTAATGTTACTGCTACTGCTGGTGTTGTTGGTGAGTGCTGATGACTGAATGATATTTTCCTTCGAGTGGCTGGCTTATTTTATACTTGTAACTTACCCCTTCCACTGTTGCTTTGGAAGGTTTTCATGTTTTCATTATCTAAGAACGTTTCTCTTCGATTGGTTGACTTTTTACCTGTTGCTACCTGTAAGACTTCTCAAGTGTTAGAGAAGGACAACCAACCCACTGATAAGTGGCTCCCTACCCTTCAACCGACATACACCTCATTAAATATTCTACACACAAATGTCCACAGTTTACAGTCAAAAAATTTTGTAAACTTTCATAATTGTTTTTCCTAAATACCTGACTACTTCTAATGGTGGTTGTAAATTCCCAAAACTATCAAAATAATAAAAATCTGATCCAATGCGTTCCGTTCGATATTGGGTCTGCTAAATTTATTATTCCACACTCGAAATGATGTGGAAATTTGGGTAATTGATCCTTCATATAAACACCTCGAAAATGAGGAATCTTTCTAAAGGCAAACTTCATTATATCAAAGTTTGATAATGCTCTCTTGGGTAGCTTACCTATTAGTTTTTTGAACGCGTTTTTGTCTTTGATTATTTCTAGCAAATGATATACCATATCCATTTTGTATGGTTGTAAATACAAGCCAGCTCCCAATGCAACCGTTTCCATTTTTATTATGCCTCTTGTTTTCCTCTAGATGTTGTTTAGCCATCTTTGCATTGTTAATAGATTTTACTATTGCTGCACTACCTGACGACAAACTACTCACAGCGCTCAGAGCTATTAAAATTGGGACAAGTGGTAAGAGCATTTTTCCTACATCCCATCGAAGTAGTTGGAATATCAAGTTTTCTCACAAATCTAATTCTTGTGCAAGGAAGTGTTAATTAGGCCACCTGTCATTAATGTCAAGTGTGGGGTAATAAAAATGCAATTTAATTAGGGTCACCTGTGTAAATGTCAAGTGTGAGGTCAAAATATGCAATTTAATTAGGGTTACCTGTGGACCGGGGTCGGGGTCAGGGTCGCAGTCGGGGTCGTAGTCGGGATCGCAGTCGGGGTCGCAGTCGAAATACGATTCGTAGATAGTGGTCGAAAACGTGTGACAAACCTGTGGAAATGTCAAGTGTGGGATTTGTGTGACGAATCGTACGTGATCCGAAACAGGGCGATAAAGGATTGGGTTCGGGGTTGGGAGCGTTTCGTCACACAAATCCGTTATCCATCCTTCGGAGTCGGGGTCGAGGTCGCGTGTCCCGAGATGCCATCGGGATCGGGGTCGGCGTCGCAGTCGGGGTCTCAGTCGTAATACGATTCGTAGATCGTGGTCGAAAACTTGTGACGAACACGTGCTACGAAAACGTGATACGCTTTTATCATTAACGAACGTATTGTACATTAATAATCAGGGGCGCAGCGCTGTACCCAAAACGATCGAACACGCACCTCGAAAACGTAGTTCGTGGGGCAACGCATCATCAAGACGATCGATACGATACGTTACGAAACGTGGTGAAATATGCTCA
This sequence comes from Drosophila nasuta, assembly GCF_023558535.2. NCBI lineage: Eukaryota > Metazoa > Arthropoda > Insecta > Diptera > Drosophilidae > Drosophila > Drosophila nasuta. The sequence goes on from NW_026869507.1 coordinate 99,784, forward strand.
AAAACTCAACGCTACCTGTAAAACGATCGAAGGCGCCATGCACGTGACGCAACGCCACATCCAAGACGATCGAACGTCTAACACAAATCAACGTTACGAAACGTGATGAAATATATTCGGAGGCTCAACGCTACCTGTAAAACGAACGAAGGCGCCACGCCCACTTATCCCATCAATTTGAATGTGTCCAAAATCGGAGCGGAGGAAGGATCACGTGATGAACGTTAAAAAGGATGGGAACGTGATGGAATTCAGACGAGAGTGCAATACCATTTCCAAGACACTTAAAGATAAAATAGAAAATCTGAAAGAAAAGCCGAATAGTGATGTAAAAATTCCATTTCCCTTAAAGATATATTATTCTTCTTTTATTGTTCTGTATGTAACATATTTTATTTCCAAATACATTATTTAAAATCAATTATCTAAATTAGCATACTGTTGTGCATGCGTTGCGTGATGTGTGTATCAGAACTGACTTTATTGAATATGTATGTATAAGCAATTAGTGATTACAGAGTTGCCAGATTATTATTAGTATAATAATGTACGATAGTATTATTGTTAGTGAGGAGAGATTTTAAAGTTTTTAATTACAGTATATATAACACATCTCCTCCCTAAATTAAGAGCGATTGTTAGATTTTGATTTTCTAAAATCTTTTGGCTGAAATCGGTTAACTCCTTGGCGAACTCGTGTACTTTGGGGGACTGGTATTCCCGATGGACGTCGTGTTGGTTGAACTTCCTTGGTCTGTTGGGTTACAGTTGCTGGTGTATCAGGGGCACGTTTCTGAGCGGATGATGAGCTTAACGGTTCATGTTGGTATTGAGACTCTGGACTTTTAGTAGGGATGTCAGGTACAAACCAGAAGTTGGTTGATTTGTCATCGTCGTTATCATTTGAGGATCTTGATTTGAGCTGATTATAATGGCGTTTAACATAGCCACTTTTGGTGCGAACTATGTACATCATTTTCCCGACTGTACGATCAATTATTCCTTCAATCCACTTTTCTCCCCTTGAAAAGTTTCAGTGAAGACCGGCCGATTAACTCTGCATTTGGTGTCTTCATGTTTGTGTTGCACAGGCTTCTCAAATATTTGGCTCAATAATGTTCGAACTGGTCGACCATGTATTAATTTCGCAGGAGTTTTTCCTTGGGCATTTGTTGTAAACCTGTAGGATACGAGGTAGTAGTGACTTCTCGAACTGTCAAACCATCAGATAAATTTTTCTTTACAGAAAATTTGAAAGTCTGTACAAAGCGCTCTGCTAATCCGTTGGATGCGGGGTGAAATGGTGCTGTAGTAATGTGCTGTATTCCATTTTGTTTGCAAAATACTGCGAAGGCGTCAGCAGTAAATTGTGGTCCATTGTCACTCACTATTGTTTTTGGATATCCCTCAATTGCGAAAATTGAGGATAGTGCTGCAATTGTGTGGACGGTTGTAGTAGACGGCATTTGAACAGCAAATGGAAATTGTGAGAAAGCGTCTACGCAAATTAGCCACATGGCGTCGAATATTGGTCCCGCGAAGTCAATGTGAATACGTTCCCAAGCTGTTGTTGCTTCCGGCCAACTGTGATATTCTCTCGGCGGTGCTGGATTGTTGCATTTGCAAATGGTGCAAGAATTGACAAGATTTTTGATGTCTTGGTCAATGGTAGGCCACCAAACATGTTGCCTGGATAGCTGTTTCATACGAACAATGCCCCAATGTCCTTCGTGCAGGAGCTGCAGAATATGGGCGCGAAGATCGGCTGGTATAATTACACGACTGGCATCTGTCTGTAAGCAAAGTAGTTGTTGGTTAGTGGTGATTGCAAACCTACGATTGAAATATGGCAACAAATTGTTTTGACTCGGTTGAAGTTTTTCTGGCCAGCCTTTAGTGACGAATTGTAGGACTTGTTTGAGAACTTTGTCGTTGCTTAAGTGTTTGTGAATTGTGTCAGCATTAATGGGCGGTGACGATTCAAGAACCGTGTTGCAGGCTTCCTCTTCTTTGTCGAAGTCTGAGTCCATACCTACTGGAAGGCGTGAAAGAGCATCGGCGTTGCCATGTGCTGCTGTGGCACGATATTGAATCTCAAAGGTGTATGCCATAAGAATGATAGCCCAACGTTGCAACCTATTTGATGTCATCGAAGGAAGATGCTTGCCTGGATTGAAAATAGTTACAAGCGGCTTGTGATCTGTTATCAACGTAAATTTTCTTCCATATAAATATTGGTGAAATCGTTTTACTCCAAAGATTATAGAAAGTCCTTCCTTTTCGATTTGGCTGTATTTCACCTGGTGCTTGTCTAAAGTTTTTGAAGCGAAAGCTATTGGTCTTTCTGTGCCGTTATGCTGACGATGGGAAAGCACTACTCAATACCAAACGATGATGCATCAGTTGCAAGTATTAGCGGTAAATTTTCGTCGAAGTGGGCTAGTTGCGTTGCATTGATAATGTGCGACTTTAAATCCGTAAATGCTTGTTGCTGCTGAGGTCCAAACGTGTAGTCTACATTTTTCTGCGAAGTTGGTTCATGGGAGCAGCCAATTGCGAATAATTTGGAATAAAGTTGCAATAGTAATTTACTTTACCCATAAATGCTTCCAATTGCTGCAGATTCTCAGGAGGTTTCAGTAGTTTAACCGCTTCTAGGCCTGAGCTGTCTGGAAGAATTCCATGTGCGCTAATTCTCCGTCCCAAATATTCAATTTCATCTTTGAAAAAGAAGCATTTCGCCATTTTGCATTGAATTCCATTTTCCTGAAGGATTGCTAGAACTTGGTCTATTCTCTTTAAATGTTCTTCGATGGTCGGCGCTGAGATGATGATGTCATCCAGATAATTTCCACAACCTTCTATCCCTTTAGAAGTTGCTCTAAATATCTTTGAAAGATTGCTGGTGCGCTGGCTATTCCGTATGGAAGACGCTGATATTGGAAAAGCCCCAGCGGTGTGTTCACGACCATGATTTTCTTGGATTCCTCATCCAGTTCCATTTGTAGATAAGCGTCCTTGAGATCTATTTTGCTAAATTGCTTACCATGACGGATTATATGAAATAGAGATTCCTTTGTAGGCAACGGATACTGTTCCACATCGATTTGTGCGTTTACTGCACACAATCCGAATTGCTCCACCTGGTTTTGGTGCTAGAACAATTGGGGATGCCCAATTGCTGAACTTGACTGGTTTCCATATTCCGGCTTGTGTGAGCCTGTCTGCTTCTGCCTTAAATTGCTCAATTTGTGCGAAAGGAATTTGGCGGCTTTTGTAAAATTTTGGTGTTGCTGACGATTTTAGGACTATGCTGGCTTTGAAGTCTTTGATAGCTCCCATTGCTGACTCAAATACGTCTTTATATTTTTGCAGATGTCACTCACTTCGTTACTGCGCACTTCATTAATGTTCGACACTGGCATTATGTCAAACCCGAATGTTTTGAATAAATCCATTCCAAAAGATTGGTCGAATTTTCCACATTTGCCACAATTATGATTATTTGTTTTCATTTTTGCCATACTTCGCAACAGTGTGAAGCTCTCCGAGTAACGGAATTGGTGTATGTCCGAACGCATGTAACACTCGCGAGCACTTGTGCAATACTGGTTTGTTTAAAAGCGCATATGTATTTGAATTAATTACAGAAGCTGTTGCTCCTTAGTCCATTTGAAATGAAATCACTTGTTTAAGTATTTCAAGATCAATGACTTTTTGTTCATTTCACTTTTACTACACCTGTAATACTGTTCACTGCTTCTACCGCTTCTATTTCGTTTGTTTCGCTTTTGTTTTGTTTTGGCCTTGGAATCTGTTTCGCAACTGTGTTTTGTCTTGCTTTGACATACAGACGACAGCTATATGTCCTTTTCTACCGCACTTATGGCATTCAGCATCGCGAAACTTGCACTTCTCTCTTTTGTGAGAATGTCCACAACCCGAGCACGATTTTAATGCGTTTTTGTTTGAGCTGGTAACTCTCGAGTTCTGTGAATACGCGTTTACTGCATTAAGTGGAATATTTTTTCAACATTTTCTTTCAGCGTTGCTACGGTTTTGTCGTTGTCTCATAGGTTTCTGCAACTATAAGCACATCTTCCAGAGTTGGCTGTGACTTCTGAAGAGCAGATGCACGAACTGCATCGTATGGAGTATGTACTATGATCTGATCTCGTATCATTTCATCTACATATTTTGACAAACAACCTTCCGATTTACATACAAATTGACATTCACGAGCGATCCAGCGTAAATCGGCTACCCACTCTCTATGTGTTTGTGAATGTTGCATTCCTCTTTTAAAGAATTCGTACCGAGCTGCCACAATGTGTCGTTTCGTTGTGAAATGATCTGTGAGCTTGTCTGTGAGTTGTTTGTATGTATACGTGTTCAGTTTCGGTTTTCGGTTCGGTTTTGTCGTTGTCTCATAGGCTTCTGCAACTATGAGCACATCTTCCAGAGTTGGCTGTGACTTCTGAAGAGCAGATGCACGAACTGCATCGTATGGAGTATGTACTATGATCTGATCTCGTATCATTTCATCTACATATTTTGACAAACAACCTTCCGATTTACATACAAATTGACATTCACGAGCGATCCCGCGTAAATCGGCTACCTACTCTCTATGTGTTTGTGAATGTTGCATTCCTCTTTTAAAGAATTCGTACCGAGCTGCCACAATGTGTCGTTTCGTTGTGAAATGATCTGTGAGCTTGTCTGTGAGTTGTTTGTATGTATACGTGTTCAAATTGTTACTGCCGAACAGATTTTTAAGAGTTCAAATATTGTTACACCACACCACGAAAGAAAATAAGCTTTTTGTTTTTGATCTGCACTGACCGAATATGCGTTAAAATGTTGCGATAATTGTTCGAGATATGACTCCCAATTTTGTATTTCTTTGTCAAATACATGAAATGGAGGACATAGAGATTCACCCGCGTGGCTTGAATCACTCACACTTGGAGCTGCGTTCTTTTCTAATACTGCCTGCATCCAATTGTGTTGCTGCTCTAATATCGCTGTTGTAAATTCTTGCTGTTGAGCAAGAATTGCTTGTATTAAGTTTTCATCTGCCGGCATCTTGATGAATATCAACGACTACGCGACACGATTCACTTTTTTGTTTCTCTTTGAATTTTTCTCCTCGTCGCCAATAATGTTGTGTATGCGTTGCGTGATGTGTGTATCAGAACTGACTTTATTGAATATGTATGTATAAGCAATTAGTGATTACAGAGTTGCCAGATTATTATTAGTATAATAATGTACGATAGTATTATTGTTAGTGAGCAGAGATTTTAAAGTTTTTAATTACAGTATATATAACACATACATTTTTCTAATTTTATTTATTTTTGTGAGCGAACAGTATAGAAATGACAGGCACATGTATCGACTCAATCCTCCACAACAACAGGATGTGAAATGTTGTCCATGAACATTAGAAACCAATAGACCATCATATATTCTATTATTAAAATATTTCAATGATTCTGAAAAATTTTATCCTTAAACATTTTCATAAAATTATTTATTCCAGCTATAAGTTGTTGTATTGAAATATGAGTTGTGGAGTTGGTTTTGTTTTCAGTCAATATCATTTTAAATATCTTTCGATCCGTTGACGTCTACTCGTAACGATTTCCAAAAGGTGAATGTAGAAATATTTTGAGAAATCATTATACGATATGTTGAACTAATCCGGTCAGTGGGGTATATTCAACTAGACGATCGCGAATGGGAAGGCAATATACCTTTGTATTCAACTCACTTGGTACTCTTAGTTCAGTTGAAATTTTAACATCAATTGGCCCTGATTTGACCGACTCGTTTTTATATGAAAGATCAACAACAACAACAATAGGAGCCTTTGACTTGAAGTCCAGTGGTGATAAAAGTGCACGAGTAGTAACTCTCTTGGAATTTCACGAACGTATCAAACAAGACAGCAAACCGATTTTCATTAAATTTTACATTTAAATCTAAATATGGCTAGACTTCAGAATTTCAGCATATCCAGGATGAACCCATCAAAAGGGGCGACCAAGGAAGAGGAGATTGACTTCACTAAAGTTAATCTTCCTCTTTTTACTCCTTATGCTGACGACCTCCAGTTCCTCTCCGATGACATCGACGTTCAAACCACGGAGAAATATTTGGACTAACGAAAGAGAAGGAGCTCCCTTTCCACGCTCTACCAAGGAATAAGGAATATAGAATCTATGAAGCTTCTAGGGTTCCTAGTAAATTTAATGCTAATTCCATAAAATTAACATTGGAACATTTTATTTACATTAAGTAATTAAATACGTGTAATTATACTCTAAGAAAACTGGATGATGGAAATATTTTTTCCATTTGAAAATGTAATTGAATAAAACAAAACAATAAATTCTATTGAAAACTAAATTTAAAATTTTTTAAATGGGGAATGGTAAATTTGGGAATTTTCAGCTTTCTTTTCAGTTTTATTTTCCAGCTCACTACTTCAGATACTTATTTCAAATAAATGTTATTGAAATAAATTCGAAATTTTCATTAGGGAATGGGAAATTGGGGAATTTTAAGCTTTCTTTTTCAGCACTTTTCACTTTTTACATAGCATGAATAAATGTATTTGAAATTTAATTTCATCATTTTAAATGGGGTATGGGAAATTGAAACAGGTCTGTTAACAGAAACAGGTCCGTTATCAGAACCGGATACCTGTTCTGTACAACCAGGTCTGTTTAAAAGAACAGCTACCTGTTGGATACAACCAGGTCTGTTTAAAAGAACGGTTAGCTGATCTGTTTAACAGTCAGATAGCTGATCTGTACAGCCAGCTCTCTTCATCAAAACATAATAAGTTAAATGTATCTGTTTGTTGGATACATATGATTATATTTCGTAAAATAGATCACAGTACACTAAAGACCACAAGACTGAAATAATTACTAGTTCACTAACAGTTGAATGAGATAAATTTGAAAGAAAATGATTTAAACAGTTTTAACTTAATTAACTAAAAGCCGAAATGCTCTAAAAAAATTTTCTGATCTTAAACAACTCAAAAGTCAGAACAGTATTGGTCTGGAGGAAATATTTAAACCTATAACTGAACCATTACATGAACTTGTGAATTATAACAAAAATTTCAGAAATTGATACCATCAGAGCTTAATAATGTTGAGACTGAAAAAAACTATGCAAAACTACACATACCACACAAACATACCACCTAACATGAAAAGGAAACTCACATTTCACAGTGCTAAGAGACAATGCTCAAAACCTTTTTTTTTTTCAACTTTTCTTTTATTTATTGAATCTTCTTCTTAATTTTGAGACTAACAATAAGTGTACGAATCTTAACATTAAAATTAAGCTAACAGTGGGCTAGGACTGCATTCTGGTTGCGTGTCCCTCAAGTCGGTCGCTGGTTAGGTAAGTCATTGCGACGAAGACATGATTGGTTGCTCAACCTTGTTAGACCTCTCGCCAGGTGGTTAGGGTGCAACAGTAGCTCAGTAATGTACTTTTCCATCTGTTCTGCGATCACTTCTTTGACTGGTAGGATGTTTAAGTCGCGTTGTATGTTTTCGTTACGAACGTACCAAGGTGCCCCGGTGATGGTTCTCAAGATCTTCGACTGAGCTCGCTGGACTATGTCAATATTACTATTGCTGGCATTCCCCATAACTGGGAGCCGTACATCCATATAGGCTGCTGGCTCTTAGCTTTAGGTGTGTTCTTTTGGCTTCAATGTGCCGGCGCCATGTGAGTAGATGTTGTTATTCGTGTGCTTGTCGGGAGGTCTGCTGTGTAGAGGACGTATAGTGTTGGCCCTAGCACACTACCTTGAGGAACTCCAGCTCCAAAAGTGAAATCATCAGTTATAGCAGTGTTGCATCTCACAGTAAATTTTCTGTCGTAAAGGTAAGACTCTAAAACTTATGGATGTTGCTGGGGAGCATTGTCTTGATCTTGTACATTAGACCTTCTAGCCAGACTCTATCAAATGCTTGAGAGACATCTAAAAATACGGCAGTACAGTACTCTCGTTTTTCGAACGCGTTCCGAATTTCTGATGTTATCCGGTTGACCTGCTCAATTGTTCCGTGCTTTTCGCGAAACCCAAATTGGTGTGACGGGATTCCTTCCTGGAGTCTTAGGTATGTGTTTATCCGAGTCAACACGCATTTTTCAAAGAGTTTAGATAAGCATGAAAGTAGGCTTATAGGTCTATACGACGTAGGGATTGTGTGGTCTTTTTCCGGCTTTGCTATCATTATTATAATTGACTTTTTCCATCTCACCGGATAGTAGCCGGAGATTTTTCGGATTCACTTGATTTTTGATGATGCTAACGATTTTATTTGGGCGAAATTCGATTGGCTCATGTTGAAGCTGAGGCTCATTTGGGAAAGTCGGCAAAGTAAACGCACTCGTGGCAGGATTTGGTTGGAATACATTTTTAAGATGGTTGGCAAACGTGCTGGCTCTGTCTGCGTCACTGCGCGCCCAGCCTCCTGTGGGATTTCTAATAGGCATCACGGTTTCTTTCGGTAAGCTCAGAGTCGGGTGAGCTCTCCATAGTGAGTTTTTGTACAAGAAATACACAATTGCTCTTTGTAGTGGCGTTGGACAAATGCTTCTTCTTGTTGTAGAGCTTTAGTAAGTTCAACTCTTAAACTTTGCTTAGCAGATGGCGATCTGTGGAATTGCCACTCTCGACGTAAGCGTCGCTTTTCGAGGACGAGCTGCTCGATTTGTAGATTTGTCTTCTTTCGATGGCTTTGTGTATTTATGGTTTGAGGTGTTGAACCTTGGGCTGCAGAGACAAGTACAGACTCCAGTGAATTAACAAAGCTGTCTACGTCGGCTTCATTGTTGAGATGGGTACTTAGTGTGAGCTAATATGTAATACTTTCTGTACTTAATCCAATTGGTTTTCTGTGAGGTCAATTTTAATGATTGTTCCAATGTTCCTGGATGCCGGAGTAGAATAAACAGTATAGGCAAGTGATCAGATGAAAGATCCGAAGTGAATTCGGCGCTTATCAGATTTTTATACCCGCTACCCATAGGGTACAAGGGTATTATAACTTTGTGCCGGCAAGAGATGTATGTAACAGGTAGAAGGAGGCATCTCCGACGCTATAATATATATATTCTTGATCAGCGTCAACAGCCGAGACAATCTAGCCATGTCCGTCTGTCCGTCTGTCCGTATGAACACCTAGATCTCAGAGACTACCAGAGATAGAGCTATAATTTTTTTCGACAGTATTTGTTATGTTTGCACGCAGATCAATTTTGTTTCAAAATTTTTGCCACGCCCACTCCCGCTCCTGCAAATCAATAATAACAAGACTAATATTAAAGCTATACGTGCGAATGGTATATACAATAATAACAACGGTGTTTGTGATTCCTGAAAATTTGGTTGCGATCAGATAAAAATTGTTTAAGTTATTAAAGAAATAGTTTTGTATGGGCAAAATCGCTTGCTATGTATGTATTTTATGTATGCGTATACATACATATAATTAAATGTTCGTGGTTCACGAACAGTAAAAAATAAAAACACAAGGATTTATTTTTGTTTACTTAGTAGACTGCTTTATTGTTACTTATAAGCTCGCGGGCTACGCGTCTTAGGCGAGGAAAGTGTCTTTAAAAACTAAACTCACAATATGCTGAGCTTTAACATGAAACTTCTTATTGCGACTTAAAGCTAACATACGTGTGATGTTTGGTGTTTGTGTTAGTGCATTAATGCTGAGTCTTCAAGTTGCAAATGGAAAATTTTAATTGACTTTGGACTTTTGAAAGTGGCACGATCGCCAATGTAATAGAATCTTTTTGTTTGTGACAGTTGGTGCCGTCGCGACAAGTGCTTACGATATGATTTGTGGGAAAGAATTTGGAGGATAGGGGAATAATTATGAGTATGTGTCACGTACGAGAAATTATTCTGGAGGTGGATATATTACTCCCCAACCTATAGAGGTTAGCTTGTCCTCAAGCGTTTAGTTCAGGGTACATAAGTGGGACTGGAATTTCAATATTATCGGTTTGAGCATTAGCACTTATGTTTGTGTCATGTTTTCTTACAAATTTTTGTGTTATTGTGTTGAATAGTGTTTTAATTTTTTATTCACTAAGTTGTATATAACAATGAGGATTAATATTAATTCAATCACAATTATTGAATATTTATAAATGTTGTTTTCTCTATTGTTAAACATTATCATTTCTTTTATCTCAATATGTGATAGTGGTTCTATTTTAATAAAATATAATGGTTGAAAATTGTTGTGCTCTATTTGAAATTTTAACATTTTTTAATTCAATGGTACAATTATATATTTTTTTATTTTATCTTTTTCAATGTACATATCTAAATCGTTACAATTTTGATTTAGTTTGGTTTTGGTTAAGTTCCAGGTTATTATAATATTCGGCTCCACTATTTCTATGAGTTCTTGTTTACGATATTTATTAAAAGTACTAATTGGAGTCTCTTGTTTTATTATATTAGTTAGAGATTGAATTCGAAACAAAGTTATTGTGTTTATAAAATTTTCCTTCAACATTTTCATTGATGATTTGTCCATTCTTATCTTCCATATTCAATGGAATATGGGACATAATGAAAATTTCATTTGTAAGTGTATTGAACCAAGCAGAAGTTTTAATATTTATTAGTTTTCGTGATTAATATGATCTATTTGATCGTGTTTAAGTAAATTTGGATTAAAGATTCCTAAGCGAGTTAATTGTAAGCCTAGTTCAATATCTTCTAGTTCTTCTTCTTCTTCTTCTTCCAAAATTTTGCTTTGATTATTTGTAATCTTAATACCTCGATTAAATGTGTTTATAAAATCATTAAGATTATTTGCCTGAATTGAATTATGGGCAATAATATTAATTTTGTTTTGAAATTGTTTCTTATCCTCTTCATCTAATGTACCAAAAAGGAATTTAAGTAATGATCTTATAAAATCGAATAAACCTCGTTTAGTTCGACCTGTTATTCTAATATCTGTCATTTGTTTTTCTAATTTATTCATTAAATACTGAAAAATCACAAGAGTTTTTATGATTATTAATATTCCGCTTTATTCGCGAACACAAAGAGTAGGCCTAATTGTTGTTGGTACATCGAAAACGAAACGAAAAGAGTGATGACGCGCTGATAAGGTACTGATTTCAACTGTCTTTATGCTAAGTTACATTAAGCCTAACTTAACTAGAGCGGCGAGGCGAGAGAGAGCAAAACGAAAGCTTTATTGCGCTCTCGCTTCGCCCTAATTCTAATAACTTCATTTGACAACTTCATTATCTTCACTAATGTACATCAAATGTACTAATGTACATCTAAATTTTTGTTAGAGTATAATTATTCGAATTCAAATCTTTAATGTGCTCATCACTAAGTACGTCATACCGAATCGGGGGTAAATATAATAAAATGCTGTTCCAATGATAGTTTTATGGAATTTGTATTAAATTTACTAGGAATCCTAGACGCTTCAAGGATTTTATATTCCACATTCCTTGGTAGAGCGTTGAAAGGAAGCTTCTTCTTATCTCTTATTTTATTCAAAAATTTCTCCGTTGGGCAAACGTCGATGTCTTCGGAGAGGAATTTGAGGTTGTCAGCATAAGGAGTAATCAGAAGAAGATTAACTTTGGTGAAGTCAATCTCCTCTCCCTTTGTCGGCACCTTTGAAGGGTTCATACTGGATATGCTGTGATTTTATGTGTGTGTACCGCTGGTGCTCTCCCTGGTGCTACTGCTTCTGCTGTTTAGTGTTGGGGCGAATGCTTGTTCCTGGTGGTGATGTTACTGCTACTGCTGGTGTTGTTGGTGAGTGCTGATGACTGAATGATATTTTCCTTCGAGTGGCTGGCTTATTTTATACTTGTAACTTACCCCTTCCACTGTTGCTTTGGAAGGTTTTCATGTTTTCATTATCTAAGAACGTTTCTCTTCGATTGGTTGACTTTTTACCTGTTGCTACCTGTAAGACTTCTCAAGTGTTAGAGAAGGACAACCAACCCATTGATAAGTGGCTCCCTACCCTTCAACCGACATACACCTCATTAAATATTCTACACACAAATGTCCACAGTTTACAGTCCAAAAATTTTGTAAACTTTCATAATTGTTTTTCCTAAATACCTGACTACTTCTAATGATGGTTGTAAATTCCCAAAACTATCAAAATAATAAAAATCTGATCCAATGCGTTCCATTCGATATTGAGTCTGCTAACTTTATTATTCCACACTCGAAATGATGTGGAAATTTGGTTAATTGATCCTTCATATAAACACCTCGAAAATGAGGAATCTTTCTAAAGGCAAACTTCATTATATCAAAGTTTGATAATGCTCTCTTGGGTAGCTTACCTATTAGTTTTTTGAACGCGTTTTTGTCTTTGATTATTTCTAGCAAATGATATACCATATCCATTTTTGTATGGTTGTAAATACAAGCCAGCTCCCAATGCAACCGTTTCCATTTTTTATTATGCCTCTTGTTTTCCTCTAGATGTTGTTTAGCCATCTTTGCATTGTTAATAGATTTTACTATTGCTGCACTACCTGACGACAAACTACTCACAGCGCTCAGAGCTATTAAAATTGGGACAAGTGGTAAGAGCATTTTTCCTACATCCCATCGAAGTAGTTGGAATATCAAGTTTTCTCACAAATCTAATTCTTGTGCAAGGAAGTGTTAATTAGGCCACCTGTCATTAATGTCAAGTGTGGGGTAATAAAAATGCAATTTAATTAGGGTCACCTGTGTAAATGTCAAGTGTGAGGTCAAAAATATGCAATTTAATTAGGGTTAGCTGTGGACCGGGGTCGGGGTCAGGGTCGCAGTCGGGGTCGTAGTCGGGATCGCAGTTGGGGTCGCAGTCGGGGTCGCAGTCGAAATACGATTCGTAGATAGTGGTCGAAAACGTGTGACGAACCTGTGGAAATGTCAAGTGTGGGATTTGTGTGACGAATCGTACGTGATCCGAAACGGGCGATAAAAGGATCGGGTTCGGGGTTGGGAGCGTTTCGTCACACAAATCCGTTATCCATCCTTCGGAGTCGGGGTCGAGGTCGCGTGTCCCGAGACGCCATCGGGATCGGGGTCGGCGTCGCAGTCGGGGTCTCAGTCGTAATACGATTCGTAGATCGTGGTCGAAAACTTGTGACGAACACGTGCTACGAAAACGTGAATCAGGGCGCAGCGCTGTACGCTTTTATCATTAACGAACGTATTGTACATTGATAATCAGGGCGCAGCGCTGTACCCGCCCAAATCCGATCGAACACGCACCTCGAAAACGTAGTTCGTGGGGCAACGCATCATCAGGGCGCAGCGCTGTACCCAAGACGATCGATACGATACGTTACGAAACGTGGTGAAATATGCTCAGAAGCTCAACGCTACCTGTAAAACGATCGAAGGCGCCATGCACGTGACGCAACGCCACATCCAAGACGATCGAACGTCTAACACAAATCAACGTTACGAAACGTGATGAAATATATTCGGAGGCTCAACGCTACCTGTAAAACGAACGAAGGCGCCACGCCCACTTATCCCATCAATTTGAATGTGTCCAAAATCGGAGCGGAGGAAGGATCACGTGATGAACGTTAAAAAGGATGGGAACGTGATGGAATTCAGACGAGAGTGCAATACCATTTCCAAGACACTTAAAGATAAAATAGAAAATCTGAAAGAAAAGCCGAATAGTGATGTAAAAATTCCATTTCCCTTAAAGATATATTATTCTTCTTTTATTGTTCTGTATGTAACATATTTTATTTCCAAATACATTATTTAAAATCAATTATCTAAATTAGCATACATTTTTCTAATTTTATTGATTTTTGTGAGCGAACAGTATAGAAATGACAGGCACATGTATCGACTCAATCCTCCACAACAACAGGATGTGAAATGTTGTCCATGAACATTAGAAACCAATAGACCATCATATATTCTATTATTAAAATATTTCAATGATTCTGATAAATATTCCATGTGTTCAGGAAAAATTTTATCCTTAAACATTTTCATAAAATTATTTATTCCAGCTATAAGTTGTTGTATTGAAATATGAGTTGTGGAGTTGGTTTTGTTTTCAGTCAATATCATTTTAAATATCTTTCGATCCGTTGACGTCTACTCGTAACGATTTCCAAAAGGTGAATGTAGAAATATTTTGAGAAATCATTATACGATATGTTGAACTAATCCGGTCAGTGGGGTATATTCAACTAGACGATCGCGAATGAGAAGGCAATATACCTTTGTATTCAACTCACTTGGTACTCTTAGTTCAGTTGAAATTTTAACATCAATTGGCCCTGATTTGACCGACTCGTTTTTATATGAAAGATCAACAACAACAACAATAGGAGCCTTTGACTTGAAGTCCAGTGGGGATAAAAGTGCACGAGTAGTAACTCTCTTGGAATCTCACGTACATATCAAACAAGACAGCAAACCGATTTTCATTAAATTTTACATTTAAATCTAAATATGGCTAGACTTCAGAATTTCAGCATATCCAGGATGAACCCATCAAAAGGGCGACCAAGGAAGAGGAGATTGACTTCACTAAAGTTAATCTTCCTCTTTTACTCCTTATGCTGACGACCTCCAGTTCCTCTCCAATGACATCGACGTTCAAACCACGGAGAAATATTTGGACTAACGAAAGAGAAGGAGCTCCCTTTCCACGCTCTACCAAGGAATAAGGAATATAGAATCTATGAAGCTTCTAGGGTTCCTAGTAAATTTAATGCTAATTCCATAAAATTAACATTGGAACATTTTATTTACATTTAGTAATTAAATACGTGTAATTATACTCTAAGAAAACTGGATGATGGAAATATTTTTTTCCATTTGAAAATGTAATTGAATAAAACAAAACAATAAATTCTATTGAAAACTAAATTTAAAATTTTTTAAATGGGGAATGGTAAATTTGGGAATTTTCAGCTTTCTTTGCAGTTTTATTTTCCAGCTCACTACTTCAGATACTTATTTCAAATAAATGTTATTGAAATAAATTCGAAATTTTCATTAGGAATGGGAAATTGGGGAATTTTAAGCTTTCTTTTTCAGCACTTTTCACCTTTTACATAGCATGAATAAATGTATTTGAAATTTAATTTCATCATTTTAAATGGGGTATGGGAAATTGAAACAGGTCTGTTAACAGAAACAGGTCCGTTATCAGAACCGGATACCTGTTCTGTACAACCAGGTCTGTTTAAAAGAACAGCTACCTGTTCGATACAACCAGGTCTGTTTAAAAGAACGGTTAGCTGATCTGTTTAACAGTCAGATAGCTGATCTGTACAGCCAGCTCTCTTCATCAAAACATGATAAGGTAGATGTATCTGTTTGTTGGATATATATGATTATATTTCGTAAAATAGATCACAGTACACTAAAGACCACAAGACTGAAATAATTACTAGTTCACTAACAGTTGAATGAGATAAATTTGAAAGAAAATGATTTAAACAGTTTTAACTTAATTAACAAAAGGCGAAATGATCTAAAAAAATTTTCTGATCTTAAACAACTCAAAAGTCAGAACAGTATTGGTCTGGAGGAAATATTTAAACCTATAACTCAACCATTACATGAACTTGTGAATTATAACAAAAAATTTCAGAAATTGATACCATCAGAGCTTAATAATGTTGAGACTGGAAAAAAAACTAAGCAAAACTACACATACCACACAAACATACCACCTAACATGAAAAGGAAACTCACATTTCACAGTGCTAAGAGACAATGCTCAAAACCTTTTTTTTCAACTTTGCTTTTATTTATTGAATCTTCTTCTTAATTTTGAGACTAACAATAAGTGCACGAATCTTAACATTAAAATTAAGCTAACAGTGGGCTAAGACTGCATTCTGGTTGCGTGTCCCTCAAGTCGGTCGCTGGTTAGGTAAGTCATTGCGACGAAGACATGATTGGTTGCTCAACCTTGTTAGACCTCTCGCCAGGTGGTTAGGGTGCAACAGTAGCTCAGTAATGTACTTTTCCTTCTGTTCTGCGATCACTTCTTTGACTGGTAGGATGTTTAAGTCGCGTTGTATGTTTTCGTTACGAACGTACCAAGGTGCCCCGGTGATGGTTCTCAAGATCTTCGACTGAGCTCGCTGGACTATGTCAATATTACTATTGCTGGCATTCCCCATAACTGGGAGCCGTACATCCATATAGGCTGCTGGCTCTTAGCTTTAGGTGTGTTCTTTTTGGCTTCAATGTGCCGGCGCCATGTGAGTAGATGTTGTTATTCGTGTGCTTGTCGGGAGGTCTGCTGTGTAGAGGACGTATAGTGTTGGCCCTAGCACACTACCTTGAGGAACTCCAGCTCCAAAAGTGAAATCATCAGTTACAGCAGTGTTGCATCTCACAGTAAATTTTCTGTCGTAAAGGTAAGACTCTAAAACTTATGGATGTTGCTGGGGAGCATTGTCTTGATCTTGTACATTAGACCTTCTAGCCAGACTCTATCAAATGCTTGAGAGACATCTAAAAATACGGCAGTACAGTACTCTCGTTTTTCGAACGCGTTCCGAATTTCTGATGTTATCCGGTTGACCTGCTCAATTGTTCCGTGCTTTTCGCGAAACCCAAATTGGTGTGACGGGATTCCTTCCTGGAGTCTTAGGTATGTGTTTATCCGAGTCAACACGCATTTTTCAAAGAGTTTAGATAAGCATGAAAGTAGGCTTATAGGTCTATACGACGTAGGGATTGTGTGGTCTTTTTCCGGCTTTGCTATCATTATTATAATTGACTTTTTCCATCTCACCGGATAGTAGCCGGAGATTTTTTCGGATTCACTTGATTTTTGATGATGCTAACGATTTTATTTGGGCGAAATTCGATTGGCTCATGTTGAAGCTGAGGCTCATTTGGGAAAGTCGGCAAAGTAAACGCACTCGTGGCAGGATTTGGTTGGAATACATTTTTAAGATGGTTGGCAAACGTGCTGGCTCTGTCTGCGTCACTGCGCGCCCAGCCTCCTGTGGGATTTCTAATAGGCATCACGGTTTCTTTCGGTAAGCTCAGAGTCGGGTGAGCTCTCCATAGTGAGTTTTTGTACAAGAAATACACAATTGCTCTTTGTAGTGGCGTTGGACAAATGCTTCTTCTTGTTGTAGAGCTTTAGTAAGTTCAAGAGAGGCATGTCTTAAACTTTGCTTAGCAGATGGCGATCTGTGGAATTGCCACTGTCGACGTAAGCGTCGCTTTTCGAGGACGAGCTGCTCGATTTGTAGATTTGTCTTCTTTCGATGGCTTTGTTTATTTATGGTTTGAGGTGTTGAACCTTGGGCTGCAGAGACAAGTACAGACTCCAGTGAATTAACAAAGCTGTCTACGTCGGCTTCATTGTTGAGATGGGTACTTAGTGTGAGCTAATATGTAATACTTTCTGTACTTAATCCAATTGGTTTTCTGTGAGGTCAATTTTAATGATTGTTCCAATGTTCCTGGATGCCGGAGTAGAATAAACAGTATAGGCAAGTGATCAGATGAAAGATCCGAAGTGAATTCGGCGCTTATCAGATTTTTATACCCGCTACCCATAGGGTACAAGGGTATTATAACTTTGTGCCGGCAAGAGATGTATGTAACAGGTAGAAGGAGGCATCTCCGACGCTATAATATATATATTCTTGATCAGCGTCAACAGCCGAGACAATCTAGCCATGTCCGTCTGTCCGTCTGTCCGTATGAACACCTAGATCTCAGAGACTACCAGAGATAGAGCTATAATTTTTTCGACAGTATTTGTTATGTTTGCACGCAGATCAATTTTGTTTCAAAATTTTTGCCACGCCCACTCCCGCTCCTGCAAATCAATAATAACAAGACTAATATTAAAGCTATACGTGCGAATTTTGGTATATACAATAATAACAACGGTGTTTGTGATTCCTGAAAATTTGGTTGCGATCAGATAAAAATTGTTTAAGTTATTAAAGAAATAGTTTTGTATGGGCAAAATCGCTTGCTATGTATGTATTTTATGTATGCGTATACATACATATAATTAAATGTTCGCGGTTCACGAACAGTAAAAAATAAAACACAAGGATTTATTTTTGTTTACTTAGTAGACTGCTTTATTGTTACTTATAAGCTCGCGGGCTACGCGTCTTAGGCGAGGAAAGTGTCTTTAAAAACTAAACTCACAATATGCTGAGCTTTAACATGAAACTTCTTATTGCGACTTAAAGCTAACATACGTGTGATGTTTGGTGTTTGTGTTAGTGCATTAATGCTGTCTTCAAGTTGCAAATGGAAAATTTTAATTGACTTTGGACTTTTGAAAGTGGCACGATCGCCAATGTAATAGAATCTTTTGTTTGTGACAGTTGGTGCCGTCGCGACAAGTGTTTATGCTACGATATGATTTGTGGGAAAGAATTTGGAGGATAGGGGAATAATTATGAGTATGTGTCACGTACGAGAAATTATTCTGGAGGTGGATATATTACTCCCCAACCTATAGAGGTTAGCTTGACCTCAAGCGTTTAGTTCAGGGTACATAAGTGGGACTGGAATTTCAATATTATCGGTTTCAGCATTAGCACTTATGTTTGTGTCATGTTTTCTTACAAAGTTTTGTGTTATTGTGTTGAATAGTGTTTTAATTTTTTTATTCACTAAGTTGTATATAACAATGAGGATTAATATTAATTCAATCACAATTATTGAATATTTATAAATGTTGTTTTCTCTATTGTTAAACATTATCATTTCTTTTATCTCAATATGTGATAGTGGTTCTATTTTAGTTACATTCTGTAAACATAATGGTTGAAAATTGTTGTGCTCTATTTGAAATTTTAACATTTTTTAATTCAATGGTACAATTAAATATTTTTTTTATTTTATCTTTTTCAATGTACATATCTAAATCGTTACAATTTTGATTTAGTTTGGTTTTGGTTAAGTTCCAGGTTATTATAATATTCGGCTCCACTATTTGTATGTGTTCTTGTTTACGATATTTATTAAAAGTACTAATTGGAGTCTCTTGTTTTATTATATTAGTTATGCATTGGTTATTTATGATCTTTTTAGAGATTGAATTCGAAACAAAGTTATTGTGTTTATAAAATTTTCCTTCAACATTTTCATTGATAATTTGTCCATTCTTATCTTCCATATTCAATGGAATATGGGACATAATGAAAATTTCATTTGTAAGTGTATTGAACCAAGCAGAAGTTTTAATATTTATTAGTTTTTCGTGATTAATATGATCTATTTGATCGTGTTTAAGTAACTTTGGATTAAAGATTCCTAAGCGAGTTAATTGTAAGCCTAGTTCAATATATTCTAGTTCTTCTTCTTCTTCTTCTTCCAAAATTTTGCTTTGATTATTTGTAATCTTAATACCTCGATTAAATGTGTTTATAAAATCATTAAGATTATTTGCCTGAATTGAATTATGGGCAATAATATTCATTTTGTTTTGAAATTGTTTCTTATCCTCTTCATCTAATGTACCAAAAAGGAATTCAAGTGATGATCTTATAAAATCGAATAAACCTCGTTTAGTACGACCTGTTATTCTAATATCTGTCATTTGTTTTTCTAATTTATTCATTAAATACTGAAAAATCACAAGAGTTTTATGATTATTAATATTCCGCTTTATTCGCGAACAAAAGAGTAGGCCTAATTGTTGGTGGTACAACGAAAACGAAACGAAAAGAGTGATGACGCGCTGATAAGGTATTGATTTCAACTGTCTTTATAAATCTATGCTAAGTTACATTAAGCCTAACTTAACTAGAGCGGCGAGGCGAGGCGAATTCGCTCAGAGAGCAAAACGAAAGCTTTATTGCGCTCTCGCTTCGCCCTAAGTTTAATAACTTCATTTGACAACTTCATTATCTTCACTAATGTACATCAAATGCGCCAACACCGGCCCCGATGAACGGCTATGCCTTCATGCTATTGGCAGAGGCGCTAGTTTATGTATTGGCCGTTTAAACAGCCCTCCTGTGCTGGTTCGCACGTCTGCGACGCGCACCGCCCCGTCCGCTCCTCGGTATACCACCACGACTCAACCCACCATCCACTGCATCGGCGGTTGATTGTCTTCTGCGACGACGACGAGCTCTCCGACTTGCAGATTCGGCTGCAACTGGTCCCACTTGGCCCGTGCCTGCAGGCCCAGCACATACTCCCGGACCATCGCTGCCAGAACGCTCGCTTGAGCGACGAGACAGCTCGCCATCGCCTTAAGCAACTTAGACCCTCCTGGTCCGGGGTCCGTGATGCTGCCGGTGCCACCAGTGGACCGCCCACCAGTAGATGCCCTGGGGTTAGCGCCTTGCCGTCGTTGGGGTCGTGGCTTACGGCTCCTAGCGGGCGGGAGTTGAGCACCGCCTCGACTGCCACGACCACTGTCTGCAGCTCCTCGGCCGTGAGCAGGGCGTTGCCCACCGTCCGTAGGAGTAGGTGCTTTGCAGACTTCACACCTGCCTCCCATAGTCCTCCGAAGTGAGGATCCTCGGCGGTATGAACGCAAATTCGCATTCTTAATGCGAAGTCGCGAACTGCGTTCTCCTCGGCCTCGACTCTCCTCCTCAGCTCCTCCAGATGGCGACTTGCTCCGACGAAGTTCGTGGACTCGGCTCGGGCATCCTCTTCGACCAACACACCTTTGGAAAGCCATTAGAAATGCATTAGTTGACAGATCGGATACAATTTCTAAGTGAACCGCTTTTGACGCAAAACAGACGAACAAAGCTATGTACGACTTGTACGGCGGCTTTCCGCGAATCCTATAGGTAGTCTCAACTGGGCCACAAAATCTACGCCACAAATTGCAAATGGGCGGAGCGCTCGAAGTCGATCATCAGGCAAATTTCCTATTATTTGCGTAAGCAGTCGAGGTTTGCATTTAAAGCAACGGATGCATGATTGTACTGTCTGACGACAAAGCTCTTGAGCATTGACTAGCCAAAGTCGTTCTCTGAGAATGCTCACGAGCGCTCTTGGGCCAGCGTGACAGTTGGTCAAGTGAAGGTACCTCACATAGCTGCGAGCAAATTGTGAGCGCTTCGACAAGAGGAGTGGAAACGAAATAGGAGCATTTACCAGTCGCCCCCGACACGCAACAACGAAAACGAACACCAAGATCCTTCATATTCATGTATGAAAGGATTGAGTCGTTGTAGACTCGAGCTCACACGTGTACTCTTACGAACCCTTTCTATATCGTCTCTGAATTCGAAATCCTGCATTACTTCTACTCTTTTACTGAATGCTTCTTTCAGTTCTGATGCCGTTGGAACCAGTTCAAATTGAACTGTTTTGTCTTTGCACCTTCGAATGAAGCGGAACACATAAGCGAACACTCTCAACAGACTTGTGTGCGACGAAAAACTTTCGATCGAGTACACTAGATCTGACTTTACCACTATAGCTGTCAATCCAACAGCTGTTTTGCGCACTTCAAATTGCGCGTCTCTTCAGAGACGAAATGGTGGTTAACTGGCCATGCGTCGTGTGGTTCCATCAAGAATGACGGACCACTAAACCACATTGACGCGCACAGTTCAGTCACATCGCAACCTCTCGATACAATGTCTGCGGGGTTCTGCTTAGTTGGAACATGATGCCATTCCACGCTCTCTGACCACTCTTGAATCTCGGCCACTCGATTCGACACGAATGTCGCGAGAGTGCAAGGATGTGACCGGATCAATGAAGAGTGACTTCCGAATCTGACCAAAGAACCGTCCGTTTAATTGGTGATCGGATCAGCCTTCGGATGCGGTGGCAGAGTTCTGCAAGAAGGTGAGCTGCACACAACTCAAGTCTAGGAAGAGTCTTAGTCTTGAGGGAGCTACTTTTGACTTTGAGGTTAGTAATGATACTTTACAACCTTCTGCAGTATGCGTACGAACGTAAATACATGCCCCATACGCTCTTATTGAGGCGTCGGCGAAGCCATGTATCTCTATCGGTGACGTAGGCTCTGTGAACAAATATCGTGGCACTTTTATGTTTTGCAATTGTGTCAAATTTGACTTTAATTGCTGCCACGATGTATCCAAACTCAATGGTATGGATTCGTCCCACTCCAACTTTTGAAGCCAGAGCTCTTGAAGCAGTATCTTTGCTTTTATAATTAAGGGACTCAATAGGCCAAGCGGATCGAATAACCGCGATGTCACCGAGAGAATGTTCCGTTTTGTCGCTTTAAGACCCATGAATGAATCGTCGATCCGGAATTGGAACACGTCTTCACTTGGCAACCAAATCACACCTAGAGTCTTGGTTGCGTCAGTCTCGGAGATCGTTATCGGCTTTGGTGTACTGTTTGATGCGGAGAACCCAGGAGCATTCGAGAACCACTTCGCAAGTTCAAAACCTGCTCCTAGCAGTATCTGCGACACTTCAGACTTAATTGTCTTCAGGTCCTCGACGCATGCGGCACCAGTCAACATATCGTCAACGTATGTTAGAAGTCTTGCCTGATAACTTCAGCTGCCATGGGGTGCGAGGATTTCGCAATCTCGCTCAGCTGGATCAAACACCGTATGGCCAAGAATGGCGCTGGCGCAGTGCCATATGTTACAGTATTTAATCTGAATAATCTCAACGAGTCTGATGGATCTTTTCTCCACACTATGAGCTGATAGTTTCGATCTGCCTCGTGCACCATAACTTGGCGGTACATCTTTTGATGTCGGCCGTTAATGCGTATTTATGCAATCGAAAACGAAGCAGAGTCGAAAACAGCTCTTCTTGAATGGTCGGCCCGACCATAAGAATGTCATTCAACGCCTTATGTGTCGAAGTGCGACACGAAGCATCAAATACGACCCTCAGCTTTGTCGAAGTGCTTTGGGGCCGTAATACACATTGGTGCGGAATAACATAGTGTGGTGTACTCGGAAGGATGTGACTCACTTCGGACATGTGGCCCATCTCTACATATTCTTCCATAAATTCCAAATACATTCGCTTTAACTCGGGATCTCGAGTTAAGCGTTTTTCAACGACAAAACCGCCGTTTAGCAACTTCAAATGAGCACCCAAGCTGGTGCGAATCTGATTTGAACGGCAGTCTTACTTCGAAACGACCAGACGGCAATCGTCTCACATTATTTGTGAAATGATCTTCACAACTTTGTTGTTCAGCGGAAAGGACTTTGGAGGAGAGCGCACATCTTCGACAGTCCAAAACTTCAGCAAGGTCTTGTCAATCGAGCTCAAACTTTCTTCCTGATAGCTCAGATTGACAGTCATCTTCTGGTGAGATTTTTCACCAGGAGTGTACCGCCCCGAGACAATCCACCCAAGGCTTGTCTTTTGGAGGATTGGACACTCTGGACCTTGCTTGATTTGGCCAACGGACAATAGGTCAAAGAATGTTTCAGCGCCGATAAGAAGATCAATTTTCGGTTTGAAGAAATAGGGATCCGCTAGCTGAATATTGTCAGGTATCTTCCAGCCACTGACATTTACAGTGTGATCTGGCTGATAACCTGAGATCGATTTGAGGATCCATAAATCCAAGCAAGCTGATGCACGAGTCTTCTACGCAAATGCAGCCGCTGAGCTAGTTCCTCAGTCACAAAATTAATTTGTGACCCAGAGTCCAGCAAAGCTCGGGCTAAGACGAAATCGCCTGAATTCGTCTTTATTTTGATGACTGCTGTGGCCAGGATCACTTTATCCGACACGGTTGCATGCATCGCATGTGAAGTGGATGGACGATCAGGCTCAACAGCGGAGAGACTCGGGGATGGTAACGCTCTACTATTTGTAGTTGCAGAATATATGTGCAGCAACGTATGATGTGAACGGCTGCACACACGACACTTTTTCCGAAGACAATTTATGCATAATGCAGTTGTTTTCGCGTAGTCGAATCTCTGTTTAACTGCCAAGGCAGCAAACATCGAGCAACTCACGATGGAATGATCTTCGGAATTGCAATATTCGCATATTTGGGTCTTTTGATCAATCTTATCTTTGAGCGTCGTACACGAAAACGAGCTTTTATTAAGCTGTTTAGTGGAAACGGCTTGACTATCGGACTTTGTCGAATTCTCAGCTGACAAGTGCTGATATCGACGATTAAGCACAGTTTCACACTCACTCCATAATGGAATTTTCGTGTAATCTAGCTGCTCATCCCACTTCTTCTTTGTCATTGCATCAACTTTGTGCATGACCAGGTGAATAAGGATTGCATTTGCAATCTTCTTATCATCACCTATCGACAACAAAGATCCGTATATCGCAGAGACAGTGTCAATCAAGTTTCGCAACGCTGAAGCGGAGGGCTGCGAAATCTTTGGCAAATTGAAAAGAGCAGTGATATTTTCATTAAATATCAGACAATCATTGTCATATACTCTTTTCAAACTTGCCATTGCTTTCTCATAGTTGTCCTTGGTGACTTGAAACACTCTCACCGTTCCAAGAGCCTCACCAGAGAGACAAGAAATGAGATGATTGAATTTCTCAATGCGCGGAATTGAATGGTCATTGTCAACAAGAGTCTCAAAAAGCTTAGGAAATTTTTAAATTCGGAATACTTTCCGCTGAACTTTGGCAATGAGAGTTTAGGTAGACGGGTACGAGGAGCGGCAATCGGCTGAATCGATATATTGGCGGATGAAGTATCGGTCAACGATTTCACCATCGCCTTCAGACTTGCCTTTGAAGTAATGCTAATCTCTTCTAACTCGCACCGGTAATCGTCATATTCGTCAAATGTCTCAATTCTGCTTTGATATTTGAGAGCATTTTCAATATGCGACGACAACATCTCAAGCCTGCACTCTAGCTCTGTCAAATCTCGACCGATCGTGTCATCGAGAATTTTATTATTAACTCTGCAAATGCTCTTCACGCAAATAGCAAGTTTCTTTTAGAGCCTTCAAGAGTTTCTTTCGAATTCATTTTTATGTAGGTTATTAGAGGAGACGACAAAACATATAAAAATAAAATACAAAATAAATCTTGTTGCTTCCAACAACAACAACGAAAAAGAAAATTAAAAAAAAAAAATTTATTATTTTTTTTTGAATTATTATTTTGAACTATTTTTTTTATTTTACTTAATTTTTAATTGTCCTAAGCTAACCACTAAGCTTTCTCGGACAATAATAGGGAGTACACAATTCGAGGGAGCAAACGAGATATCGCACTGATATGCTCAACCAACGAATGTAGGGGAGCGAGTTCTAAGCGCTGCAAAGCGCGCGACAACGAAAAATGCAAGCAACAACACAGACTACAGAGCGCAATGCACTGTGCAGATGCTGGCCTGCTAACGTATGTATGTGTGTATGTGCGCTGTTTCTAAGCGCGCGAAACGAAAACGAAATTGCAAGCAACAACAACACGGAGCCGAAATGCACCGGTGCAGTGTTGGCTTGTGGGTATATATGTATGTATATACGTATGTGCGCTTAGCAACAGCACACAACTTACAGCGGCTACAAATCTGGTGACAAAGGGGCGACGAAAGCGAAAATTCCAACGAACTAAGAGAAGAAGTTCGATGCAATGGAAATAAGAATTTCCCTAGTCACTTTCACTTAGAAAACAAAAACAATATTCTGCCTAAGCGGTTCACTTTTTAAATTAAAATATAAATTTAAAACAAATGCTCTACTATTACGTATGTGCCAAGAATTGAAAGCGTCACTAGAATTTTGCAACTTGGCAACCAATTCAGTTGTTCGCTTTCAATTTTTCGCACAGTACCTGGAATTGGCGATCTGTAATGATCCCAGCCACTTTCCTCTGTGTGTTCTGCAGGGTATCCTCCAGCGATGATGCAGAAAAGTCCACCGATGACACAAACACAAGTGGATCACAGCACTGGCACAAAGTCAATTGTTTGTTTATGTTTTATTTTATTTAGCGACCGGCGCGAATTTGTTTAGTTTTCTGTTTTAGATCAATCACTCGCGTTCAACAACAATTAAAGTCCACCCGGGGCGCCATGAAAAATTACAAGAGTTTTTGCAATTATAATTCCGCTTTATTCGCGAACACAAAGACTGGACCTAATTGTTGTTGTTACAAGCGACGAAAACGAAAACGGAGTAAATGATGACGCGCTGATAAGTTCTCAATTTCAACTGTGTTTATGATTCTATGCTAAGTTACATTAAGCCTAATTTAACTAGAGTGGCGAAGCGAGGCGAATTCGCTCAGAGAGCAACAAACGAAAGCTTTATTGCGCTCTCGCTTCGCCCTAATTGTAACAATTTCATTTGGTACTTCATGCTCTTAACTAATAATTATCAAATGCGCCAACAAAACCGTTATATAAGTTAACATCTAAAAATAGTAATTTCATTTGGAACAAGGAGCATGAACAGATACGCCAAAAATCATTCAAGCATTGACCAGAGAACCAATGCTGGTTATATTTGATCCAAACTACCCAATAGAACTTCACACTGATGCTAGTGCAGATGGATATGGTGCGATGCTGGTGCATAAAATTGATGGCAAGTGCAGGGTGGTAGAGTATTACAGTAAGTGTACTACTGCAGCTGAATCATTCTTATGAGTTGGAAACGCTGGAAATGCTGTTAAACATTTCCGCCACTATCTGCATTGTAGGAAATTTGTAATCCATACAGATTGTAATTCACTGAAGGCAAGTCGTACCAAAATCGAATTGACGCCCAGAGTACACCTTTGGTGGGCTTATTTACAATCATTTGATTTCGATGTTGAGTACCGCAAGGGAAGCCAGATGGCACATGTGGATTTCCTGTCCCGTAATCCAATTCCAAGTAAATCTATTGATGTAAAAAGTAACTGAGGTGCGAGTAGACTTAGCCGAAATTACAGACAATTGGCTAATCGCTGAACAACAACGCGATCAAGATATAGTTGGTATTGTGGCACAGCTAAATTCAGGTGAAATGTCAGATGATTTAGCAAGAACATACGAGATGAGAGGCGGACTATTATACCGCAATATACAAAGAAATGGCAAAACTCGCTGTTTGCCTGTTATTCCTCGCGCCTTTCGATGGTCCGTCATTAATATTGTCCACGAGACAATAATGCATCTTGGTTGGCAGAAGACCCTTGACAAAGTTTATGAGCAATATTGGTTTGAAAATATGTCGAAATACACCCGAAAGTTTGTTGAAAATTGCATAACATGTAAGATTTCTAAGCCAACGTCAGGCAAGGTGTAAATGGAGATGCATCCTATTCCCAAAGTAAAATTCCATGGCATACTATACATATAGATATTAGCAGTAAATTAAGCGGTAAAAACGATATGAAAGAGTATGTGATAGTACAGATTGATGGGTTTACTAAGTTTGTTTATTTGTATCATACCCTTAATTTGGATACAGAAAATTGAATCAAAGCAGTGAAATCAAGCATATCATTTTTGGAGTACCCGATCGCATAATTGCAGACCAAGGTAGAAGTTTTGCAAGTAGTAAATTTCGTGAGTTTTGTATGTCAAATAAAATCGAGTTGCATTTAATAGCCACAGGCGCTAGTCGAGCTAATGGACAGGTGGAGCGTGTCATGAGCACGATGAAGGAATTTTGACGGCTGTAGAAACAGGGGAGCGTTCATGGCAGGATGCTTTGAAAGATGTGCAGCTTGCTATGAACTGCACAAGTAATCGTATAACAAAATTCAGCCCATTAGAACTGTTAATAGGCAAAGAGGCGAGACCACTAGGTATGGTAAATTTAAATGAAGAGAGCGAAGTTGATTTTAATGATGCGCGAACACGAGCCATAAAAATATCGATAAAAATGCAGTGTACGAGAAAGAGAGAGTTGATTTCAATAAGGCGAAAATTGTGAAGCACAAGGTTGGCGATCATGTCTTATTAAAATGTGAAGAGCGGCATCAGACTAAACTTGACCCAAAGTTCAAAGGGCCATTTGTGGTGATTGAGCTGCTGGAAGGTGACAGATATCTGCTAAAATCATTGATAAATAAAAGAACATACAAGTATGCGCACGAAAGCTTGCGGAAAATGCCGGATGAGTGCATTGAGTCTGAAATGATTGAAGAGGATGACAACGTTAACAGAGACGTAAGTCATCAGACAGGGATGATTGCGGTGAAAAGACGTAGATCATCTGACCATCTCTGCCATCGAGGGTGCAGGGAACATCTTACATGGGGGCTGGTCCAAGCAGCAATGTTTATGTTGATGAAATTGTTTGTGGCGGATGGTTGATCAAGTGAAAGGTCAAGGCACTGCAGGTGCATAGCGTCGAAGAGTGGCGGCAAGAGCCCGAGAACCAGGTAATGATAAAATCGGTAGCCAAATGGGCGAGTTTCTACTGAAACTGTCATTTGAAGTGTAAAATAAAACTAGATTGTATGTTCTGCAAAACATCATGACTAAGAATAAGTACAGTAAGAAAATTTGAAATTTAATAAGAGATATAAGACATGGTGCCAAACTTTATGCTTAAAATTGATAATGCACACGAGGTCGTGTGAGAGTCAGGAAGGCCGTGTCGTGGAACAGACAGTTAAATTGTAAAGTTTGAATTCCCATGTCTGTTAAATTAGCATAATTAGATTAGTAATGTAAATGTTAAGAACATTGTTAGTGTTAAGAAACGCTAAATAAAGATATGAAGGAAAAGGATGGTTGATTGGTGAAGGCGAGGTCAGAGCGGGACGGCTATACGGGCTGAGCGTGGCGCGATTGTTCTCGAGGCGTCAGTGAAGAAGAAGACGGAACGAGAGACATTGGCGATTCGCTACGCTTTTACCAAATAATAAGAATCAAAATGGAAAATATTAATTTAAATGATTCTTCTACATATGTATATACGTGTTTACGCTTAGCGACAGCACACAACTTACAGCGGCTACGAATCTGGTGACAAAGGGGCGACGAACGCGAAAATTGCCCTAGAGAAGAAGTTCGATGCAATGGAAATAAAAATTTCCCTAGTCACTTTCACTTAGAAAACAAAAACAAATGTTCTGCAAATGCAAAATGCAAATGCTCTACTATTACGTACATATGTGCCAAAATTGAAAGCGTCACTAGAATTTCGCAACTTGGCAACCAATTCAGTTGTTCGCTTCCAATTTTTCGCACAGTACCTGGAATTGGCGATCTTTAATGATCCCAGCCACTTTCCTCTGTGTGTTTTCTGCAGTTGCAGGGTATCCTCCAGCGATGATGCAAAGAAATCCAGCGATGACACCAACACAAGTACATAGAATCACAGCACTGGCACAGTCAATAGTTTGTTTATTATATTTTATAAACGACCGGCGCGAATTTGTTTTGTTTTTGTTTTCTATTTTTCAATCAATCACTCGCGTTCAACAACAATTAGAGTCCACCCGAGGGCGCCATGAAAAATCACAAGAGTTTTTATTATTATTAATATTCCGCTTTATTCGCGAACACAAAGAGTAGGCCTAATTGTTGTTGGTACAACGAAAACGAAACGAAAAGAGTGATGACGCGCTGATAAGGTATTGATTTCAACTGTCTTTATAAATCTATGCTAACTTACATTAAGCCTAACTTAACTAGAGCGGCGAAGCGAGGCGAATTTGTAATGGACCGCTTGTCGTACCTGAAATTGACTAAGCCTAAAAGTATGCAACATTTTTTCTTCTTTTCTGAACACATACATATTTCTATCTATTATTTATTATATTATTTATTTATATGTGTACTGTCATATTTAATTTCAATTATTTAATTTGTTTATTTGTATAAAATTAGTTGTGTCGGAGAAAATGGTACTAAATGTCTTGTCATGTGTTGTTCTGAGAAGCGGAGCTTTATTTAGCAATGAGTCTGAAAGCTCCATAAATAGCGCCATCTATTGGTGGACCACGATACTTACAAGCGTGAACTAGTAGATCAGCTGATCGTGTTAAGTAAGTCCACACCAAAATAGACAACGATTACCTTTTTGAGTAGGATTATTTGTCAAAATTCCGAAAAAGGTTTTTGTTGTTGGTTTTGTTGGCAAGAAAATGGTTGGCAGGTTATGTGCCGAACCTGAAAAAAAAAATGTGTAAAAGTGCATGTGACTAAAACCAAAAAAATAGATTTCAGTGAAGTGGTTGGCGAAGTCCGTTGCATATATCGTATTTGTAAGTATATAATGATACTGCAATGTATAATTGATATACTAATACGTTAATTGTGTTTTTTCACAAAAGTGCACCTATGCCGTCCACTTAACCTACGCAATAGATGGTTGTCCACTTCCACGTCCTCCCATACTAAGTGCCGTTTTCCAGATTAGGGTAAATATTTGTTGAACGTATGTTTAGTTTTTCGTTGTTCTAAGTTTAGTTAGATTCGGCACTTAGTCATATTGTATATAAAACCCAGTATTTACACTGAATCTAATAACCCAGTCCTAATTTATATAAGAACCAAGTCATAATTTATATAAAATTCAGTCACATTTTATATAAAACCCGTGGTCGAATTTTAAATCCATTTCAATTGGAACTTCACCACACACAAATGAGGGATTAACGGCCATCCACTCAAAGCTCCACGTCACAGCTGTGCTGGCCAGATCAGCTGTTTGTACAAAACAAACCGATGAGCTGTTGCTAGCTGCAGACGCATATTGAGCTTCAGGAGAATTTGCTGGCTGTGTTTCTGCTGACGAAAACACTTGCGTCCGTCAGCCTTACGATCTCCATGGATTGTTTGCTCCGCACTGGTGGTGGCTTCGAGGCCGAGTATCCGCGTCACCCAGGAGGAAGGCGAACAGCTGGATAGCAGCTTATGTTTTTTGTTTGTTGTTTATTGTTAGTTTACGTGGCGAGGACCGCAATGTGCAACACCTATTACACTCTATGGAGGGTCTAGCGTGTGCAATTGCCAGCGGTATGACCAATAAGCTGCATAAAATAACATTTTACCGCAAGGTCTAATCAGATTGACACAACTTACCAATCAGTGGCAAAGAGAAAATTTAGCAATTCTAAATTCTATAAAGAGCCGGCCAATCCAAGTTGGCGACAAAAGAAAACATTGGATGCCAAAATTGTTGGCTTGGTTGCAGTATTATTTTTTATTTATTTTTGCAATTTTTCTTTGCAAATTTTTGGTCTGATGTAAATGTATGTTCTCAGTGAAAAAGTTGCAAAAGTGAAGATGGCTGCCCTTAGTGAGTGCTCAAAGCATCTCTGTGTGGATCATTGCACTACTCCCCGTTCGATAGACTCAACAGTTGAGCTATGCTAAGTAGAGTTGCCAACTTAATTAAGGCTTTGGCGCATCAGCTGATGCTTTGATTTGTGACAATCAGATGTTTATTTTTTTGCAACTTTAATTTAGACAACTACCTCACAACAGCAGATTTTAATCGAGAGTTCGATCGAAGACGTAAAATCTGAAAGAAGGTAGTTACTCTTTGAATTCCCACAAGTCTTTAGCATGAAATTGACCAATTTCCTTGCCCTCTAAATTTTCTAATAGGTATAAGGCCTGTCCAATTCTTCGCTTTACTCGTGCCTTAAGGCCAACTGGTGCAAGCTTAGCGTTGAAATTGTTTGCCATATTGCGCAGTGCCCAGTTACGCTTAATTACTGTCTGACCAACTTCAAAGGTTCGTTGTTTAGTACGAAGGTTATACGATCTCTGATTCTTTTCATATGCCTTTTCAGATATTTGTGAATATCAGCACGGATTTTAGAGAATTTATCAGCACGCTCGAGTCGAGCAGTTCCTTCACTTAAGAGATTCAAATTTTTAAGCACTGTGTAGTCTTTACAATGCGTCATCATATGCTGTCCAAATACAACATAGTACGGTGACGCGCCTATCGATTGATGTATGTTATTGCGTAGAGCACAATTGATACTGCTAACATATATATCCCATTCTCGCTGGTCTGATCGAATAAATGATCTTAACGCCGCATTAATGGATCTATTGACTCTTTTCATCTGCATTACTTTGAGGGGAATATGCTCCACTGAACATGTGTTTGATACCATAAGAAGACAAAAATGCAGCGAATTCTCGGCTTTTAAACTGAGTGCCGTTATCGCTGATTGTGAACTCTGGTGTGCCAAAACAGTTAAATACTGTGTTGCGCAAGTGATCAATGATTATTAAAGTCGAAAATTTCTTAACTGGTATAAGGAATGTGAATTTTGAAAGATGATCTAGGATGATAAAATTCCGATATTACCAAGTTTTGAGCGTGGAAACGGACCTATGAAATCTATGTAGAGTCTTTGAAATACTCGCTCACTAATTGTTTGAATACCCATTGGCGGCTTTAGATTTTGTGTTGGGTATTTTGAGGTTTGACATATTTCGCATTTGCTGATAAAGGCTCGCACTTCCACTACCATTCGTGGCCAATAAAAATGCCTACGAATGCGTTCTAGACACTTCGCTGTGCCGCAATGTGCTGACGTTGGGGTACAATGAGCTGAAACTATCACCGAATTTCTGAGAGATGTAGGGACGTACAGTTTCCAGCCATTGCCAATATCTTCGCTGACGTCGGCAGGCAATACTGCTCTGTAATATAAATATCCGTCTATGATTTTGAAATCCGGAAGATTGGATTATCTCATCTTCTCTTTAACTCGACATAATCACTTTCGAGAAATGCATCCGAGTTTAAATCTATCTCTGGTAGTATTTCGAGCTCAACAACATCTACATTTTCTTCGAATGCTCTGGAAAGAGTGTCAGCGACTACATTTTGACTGCCCTTTCGATGTTCGATCTGAAAATCCATTCCAACGAGCGAGTCTACCATGAAGGTCTGTTTGATTCATCAACCATTTCAGACTTGCATGATCGGTTATAACTTTGAATGATTGGCCTTCTATATACATACGGAATCGCTTAATGGCTAATACAACATGACCAATAGATCATCTAGGTATACGAATACGTGTTCCTTCATGTCATAGGGAATTACTTGATCCATAAGACGACACATTGTATGAGGTGAGTTACACAAGCCAAATGGCATACGAGTAAACTGTTACAAGGGTCTATTTGGTACCATAAAAGCAGTTTTTGGTCGCGCTTCTTTATCTAGAGAAATTTGCCAAAAGGCATCTTTTAAATTGATTTTGGAAATGCACTTAACAGATGGCAATCGACTTAGAAGAACTTCTAAGCTAGGCATGGGATATGCGTCCTTCTTCGTCACTGCATTTAGCTTTCGAGAATCAAGACATAGACGATCTTTGCCAGGTTTAACAATCAAAACCACAGGCGAGGACCATGCAGAGTTCGAAGCTTCTTCTATTACTCCTATACGTAACATGCGGTCAATCTCGGCACAAAGTCGCTTTTCTTTAGCTGGAGATATGGGATAGTATCTTTGTTTGATGGGAGTACTATCTCCTGTGTCTATAGTATGTTCAAGAAATGTTGTTTTTCGTCCCTTTCGCATGACGGAAAAAATCAACAACTGCTTGTAATCTGCGTTTTTGCATCACAGTAAGAGACAATTTGGGTATCGTTTCATTTTCCATTTCAGATTCAGTTACTGCACTAACATAATTAACAGAAGTTCCAAATTTATTCCAAAAGTCTATTCCGCAAATAACATCTTGCGTGATGGCGTTAACAATTAGAAACTCAAAAGATTGCTTTGTCGAATTATACTCGATCGGAAGATTAATGGTACCAGCGATCTTTTGAGGTTGTCCATCAGCAGTTTTAACAAATCATTTGGTTTTAAGATAGTTAATATTATTTTCTAGAATGAACTTTGCTAAGTTTCCTCCAATCACGCATTTATTTGCTCCGCTATCGAGCAAGGCCAAACAGCGCTGATCGAGAATGTTGAGGTAAGTAAAGGGTCGTATATCGTTGTCTTTATTTACGATAGCTGATATCCTATAAGAATTTAGTACAAGCTTTTTCGACCAAAATGTATGCATACGATGAGCAGCACGCGATTTTGGAGATGTGTGTATTTTTCTTAATCGCAAATGATAAGGTATAAAATGTCGATGACTTCGTAAGTCAGGTAAGTTATTCGATATAGCAGGTGGTTGAGAATACTCTAGAGAATTTGTTTCTATTTTTAATTGCGGATATCCGCTTTTGGTGGTAAGCGAATACCCTTCTGCGAGTTTTCCTGTTTGGTTTTACATTTTGTACAGTTTGGTTTATATGTGTCAAGTTTTCCACAGCCATAACAAAATATACGACGTGATTTCAGGCAATCCTGGTAACGATGACCAATTTCATCGCAATTCCAGCATTTGAAATTATCAGAATACTTCATAGCATTTACATCTGCTGATTCTGAGTCTTCATCTTCCGAGCCTAACTCCAGGTCTTTTTTCTAAAGCAATCTCATGAACAACTCGGTTGGGGTTATTCGATCGATTTTGATGTTTTGCAGTTGTGAGTAGAATTCTTCATGTTTGTGACATTCTCTACGAAGGATAGCTAAATTTGAAACTGGAACATGTAATAGTTCATGTCGAAGATCTGGTTTCAAATTCTCTTTAACATAAGAGACCAATTCGGTATCGGATAGACGAGAATTAAGCGTATCTGCTATGTTCAACATAGCATCCAGATATTCATCGAAAGGTTCATTAAACTTTTGTTTCCTGCGTCGTAAGCTATCTTTTATGTCTTCATCGGTTCTTTGATTTTGGTATCTTTCGCATAAACGAGAACAAAGATTATACCAATTCGTATGATGAGAGCTACGATGAAACCTCCAATAGAATGTTAACGCTGGACCTGAGAATAGTAAGTGAGCGAACTAATACAACGTATCAAAGTTTCCGCTCAAACAACGAGAGGTCAAGCAATTTATTCGATATATAAAGTCATCGATTGTTATATCAGTTGGTGTACCACTGAACTTAAGATGCCAATTAACAATGGTACTGGAAATTCGGTCAGGCCGATCGAGACTACCAGATATATTTCCTGATTGCCCCGATCCTTCGTTATTCGGATCTGGAATTTCGTTATCCCATTCCAATTGCGGTTCCTCGGAACGAACTATTGGCGGTTGGGCGGCAATATTTAAGTTTCTGAAGGCAAATTCAACCTGATCAGCGATAGTAGCGACTAGTTCAGCTCGAAAGTTATCGAGTGAAGAAGTGATAAGTCCTTGAACTCGTTGTTCAGACACAGCTGGAACGGGTGCGGTTATACTTCCTATTGATGATCGGGGTAGGTGACTTGCTCGTGCAGCATTTCTCATGAGATTCTCTCTCTGATTAGCTCTTGTTTTGGGTCGCTCTCGCGGTTTTGTGCCAGAGGCTCCCGAGGCATCGCGTGAAACTGGGGGTGCTGCAACTGTATGAAGCATGCTTAACCCTTCAGATTGTTCTGAGCCAAAAATATCTCCTATCCTGCACGGCTTTTGCAAGTTGGACAAGTTTCGCTAGTATTGAGCCAATTGGATATACATTCGGAGTGAAAGTTATGACTACAAGGGGTTTTACTAATTCAAATTCAGACGATTTTAAATCATTGCAAATTTTGCAAAGAATTAATGAACTAGCTGATGCGAGGTTTTCGTGGCTGCGAGTAACCGGCATAATGAATTAAAGTATGAATGTGAACTAGTACGGTATTCGATATAGATAAGGTAATTGACAAAAATAAGTTTACGATATGCGATAATATAGTGTTCAAGTTTTAAGTTTTTAAGTTTTTAAGTTTGGGACTTACCCTTCAATGCGATTTTAAGATAATGTGAAGTGAGTACTGAGAGTCTGAATCTACTTTGATTAGTAACGTATTTGATGAGTGTTTGTGATTGAAAGAGGAACAGATCGATATTAACCAATACTGAACAATTCTCGATTTCAATACCACAACACAATATTGTGTACTGGGCCTAACAATGATTCGGTAGCGAATCGAAATTCATCCAATTCTACAAAAAATTTCCTTAATCACATTATTGGTCAGAAAATTGTATTTAGCAGGTTTAATTCATTGATAACACTATCAATTAATGAATCCGCTATGTATGTTCTTTTCGCCTGGTCTGCTTCCGACTTTCTCATCAGTAAACAGCCAATCCAGAAGGCAGAAAATTCATACATCTATGTTTTCAATAAAAGAATGAATAGTTTGATGAGGAAATTTTTATTTTCCATAGGCCTCACGAGTTGGGCGCCATTTAATTATGTGACGAACACCACGAGGTTCTACTCGTCTAAGCCTAGTCTGTCTAGCTAACTTGCCGGCTCAGTTCAGGGCTGGGGTGGGTCTTTGGCTTCGACTGGGTAGTAAGTCATCATAAATTAAAGTGTAGACAGAGTGTAATACTAGGGAGAGGGACAGTACTCATTTCGCATTATCTCAAACGCTCGCATATTCAGTGCCCAATTAGAATCAAAAAGTTAACACATCATTGTTTTCTTCTCCATGATATACAGTAATTTAATAAACATACTTCATTTTGTTTATAAAAATTATCTCTAGTTAACAATAGTGCTTGATTTATTGAGCTTTTATTTATCGTTACGTTAATTTGTTTTACTTAAACGGTTGTCTTCATGACTTAATAATACGAAAGATAGGTAACCAACACGGACCAACAAGGAAACGAGGGCTTCACAATCACAACCCCAATCAACTATAATTACAGACACGGCTATGCCGTACTTACGCACTTTCCATCGATGTTAGCAGGCCTGATAACTGATGAATCCGTCGTAGCATATATGAATGTTGATGATAGCTGTTAAAGATGATAAAGGGTTATTAAAGTTATAAAGGTCGAAGAAATGAGTTAGTTGATTTTGACAAGTACTAAATACAAATTCAATTTAACTTTTCAGTTTTTCAAACCATGTTGGCACTCTTAGTGCATTTTACGAACGAAAACAATCCAATGCAGATGGTACTGGCGTGTTTTGTGGAGCCGTAGATCTCGCCGGAAGATCTACGCTCCTTTGAACGTCTCTAGTATCGCTTGATAATCTGCAGCGAAGTTTCGCTGCCGCAAGATTATTGCCTTATTCTCGCTCTAGCTGGCTGTTCGCAGCGAGGTTCGCTGCCTTCACCAATACTCCCTTAGGCTTGCAGGTTAGGGTGAAGAGCCGCCTTCGCTTCGCACGTGGCATCTGTTCAAAAGGGGTGGGGGTAAAGGCGACGACCGCAATGTGCAACACCTATTACACTCTATGGAGGGTCTAGCGTGTGCAATTGCCAGCGGTATGACCAATAAGCTGCATAAAATAACATTTTACCGCAAGGTCTAATCAGATTGACACAACTTACCAATCAGTGGCAAAGAGAAAATTTAGCAATTCTAAATTCTCTAAAGATCCGGCCAATCCAAGTTGGCGACAAAAGAAAACCTTGGATGCCAAAATTGTTGGCTTGGTTGCAGTATTATTTTATTTTTATTTTTGCAATTTTTCTTTGCAATTTTTGGTCTGATGTAAATGTATGTTCTCAGTGAAAAGTTGCAAAAGTGAAGATGGCTGCCCTTAGTGAGTGCTCAAAGCATCTCTGTGTGGATCATTGCACTACTCCCCGTTCGATAGACTCAACAGTTGAGCTATGCTAAGTAGAGTTGCCAACTTAATTAAGGCTTTGGCGCATCAGCTGATGCTTTGATTTGTGACAATCAGATGTTTATTTTTGTTGCAACTTTAATTTAGACAACTACCTCACAGTACTATTGTATAAAATAGAGATGGCAATCATTTAAGAATGCATGTAAGGCAACACCTATAGGCAAAATATCTTTGTAAACTTGTATTTAGTTATAAAATTTAATGTTTTTGTATTGCCTTTGTTTTGATCGACGCTACCGGTCATAGCAAGCAGCTTTCATGCAGGCGCAAAAGCTCGCAATTATTATTATTATTCCCCACAGATACATCACAGACAGGCACCAACACAAGGAAAGATCTTTCTGCGTGGGAGTCTCTAATGTATGTAAGTCTGTTCCACTCTAACTAATTAATAATATTAGGTTGGCCAAAAAGTCTTGCGGTATTTCCGATAGGTGTCTTTGCAAGCGCGTAGTTCTAGTTCTATTTATCGAATCGGTTCATGCGATACCTTTTGGAAAGCTCTTTTCCCGCGCTAACACGTGTTTGATTTATTGTTGTTTGTCTTGAGTCGTTCGTGAGTTATAGCGTCACAAACCTTGGTAGTCGGAAATTGGCCACAAGAGAGTCCTGTGAAAATTGGCTCTCCGAGTTTTTGCCAATAGAAAAGCGAGCTTCTATAAGAGGGCATTATGAAGTTGGCATCTCGTTGGGAACTCGTCATCGAACAAAACGGCGCATATTTGACTTAAATCGCATTATTCTAACCAATTTTATGAACAATTGAAAATTCAATAAAAATACCGCAAGACTTTTTGGCCAACCTAATATATAAGCTAGGGCTAAAGCTTCCCTGTTACTTGTGGTCCATCTGACCATAGCGCTGCTACAGCTGTCTGCAGTCCCAGCGGTCAATAGCAAAACATTTCATTGAGTGACAGCCATCAGCTGATCCTCATAGTTATGCCTATATTCGGTGTGATGGTCTAACATTGCATTCTAAATGTACCAAAACTAGTTCATTTTAGCTAATTTTTTTTCCTTCTCTTAATTTATTCAACATTTAAATGCAAAAATAATTAATTATATTATATTTATGCTAGATCATATTTTATATTTATAGGTTAATTATTTTTAGTTTTTCTTTATTTATTTTTTTCTTTTTGCCTTATTTTAATAATTTCCGCCTCATACACACTTACCATGTTAGTCCGTTAATCTATTTATTTATTTATTTTTTCTTGTCATATTTTTTGTCATTTCATAATGTTGGTAATATTCAAATTATTTTTGTCATATGTTAAAAATTAAGTATGTCCGTTTAATTGTTAACTTTTATTTGGAACCAAGCAGGAGTAGGTTAGCCGAACCACGGTCTCTTAGATCCTGCCAACTTTTAGTTTTTGGCAATGAATGCAGGATCACGGTAGGGTGGGCGTCTGCACACAATAACAGTTGTGTGGCATTAGAGAGTGGCTCCGTCTCCTTTGTTAACCTACCTTCCTCTCCTTCCCTTTCTCTTCTCTTTCACTATTGTTTAGTGTAACCTTTCCATTACACTCCTTCTTCTCTGTCTTCCTATATGTACGCGAATGTAAAATGTATTATTATTATAAGTGGTGCGTCCTATTAGTTGGCCCTTTCCTTGAACCCCATGCTATCTGAGCAAAGCCCGGAGAAGCCAGCGCGTACGCCACGCTAATAGACCCAACACCAGCACCCGACGAATACTACACTAGTGATTCGTTACAAATTCGCTCAGAGAGAAGAACGAAAGCTTTATTGCGCTCTCGCTTCGCCCTTATTCTAATAACATAACTTCATTTGACAACTTCATTATCTTAACTAATGTACATCAAATGCGCCAACAAATACTTTATTTGGGGCACTTATTAAAGATATCGCTTTGAGTTAATAATAAATCAAAAGAATTCTATATTTGTGTTACGTTTATAGTTAAACAATGATGTTCGAAAGATTCTTCAAAATGTTTTTCATCAAGCTTCTTTATATTACCTGTCTTTTTGAAAGGATTTGTTGTTTTTGATTTAACCAATGGAGCTTGTCTGAATCGTGTATCTATTTCAAAATCATTTCTATTTTTATTGAGGTTATTTATTTGATTTATTTTATTCTCTTGTGAGTTATACTCAGGGGTTCCTGCATAAATAAAAATATCTGCTGGAGTTCTATTAGTTGCATTATGTTTTGTTTTATGATTATAAATGTATAATATTGTTTCAAACTTCGTTATTTTATTTTCTACATTATCGTTGCTTCCTATTATTCTTAACTTTTCATTTATAGTTTTGTGAAACCTTTCTATATCTGATGTTCCTGTCTTACTTGTAGTTATGTTCATTTTATGTTTTCTTCTTGCAACCAAATCTGCAAACCTACACTAATAAATGCTCAATCTTTGTCTGCTTTAATTTCTATGGGCTTTCCCATTTCATTGAAAACTTTTAGTAAAGCTCTTTTAGCTTCTAGCCAATCTCTACTTTGGACTTCAACTAATGTTTTGAATTTGGAATCAATATCTATATAAGAAAGAAATTGTTTCTTATCTATCATAAAAATCTATTACATATTTGTCCCTAACATTAAGTACTTCGGGTGTTATTTCGAACGTGAGTTTTGTATCTCTATGTTCGGTTTTAGCTATGTTGCAAATTTCACATTCATTAATTAAGTTTTGTATTAGTTTCTGGTAATCAGGGTAATAATATTAAACCAATTTATTGTTTTTCTATTCTTGGATGTAATAACTTTTATGTGTTTTAAAATTAATTCTGTAAACTCTGCGAAAGTTTGTAAGTCAATTAATTTCAAGCTTGTTTTCATTATTTTAGTTATATTATTTGGACTTATTATTTCTAAATAAGCTCTTTGAAAAATTGGAAAATCGATTTCATTGCGAAACAAGTAAAGAAAGCTACAGTCGAGTGAGCTCGACTGTGAGATACCCGCTACCCATAGTAAAAAAAAAAACTGGAAAATGTGCCCAAAATTGATACTGTAAATTAAAGTCTATTTAATTCTTGCGTATCTAAGTAAATTAATGTCATTTATTGTCATTTGACCGGATGCCATGTTATTAAGCGCTAGCGCAAATGCTTGATCGTCTCGTTGTCGCATAATCTCTGCGAGCTCAAAAAACTTAAAAATATCCCACAAAGCAGACCCAAATATAGCGCTGTATGGATCATGCGACGATGTAGTGGATTGGAAAATCCATCGATCTCCTACGGGACGTAGTTGTCTGAGATCGCCAAAAACAATTACTGAAATTCCTCCAAATGAGGTTTCCCTGTTAGCAAAAATTTGCTTAAGACGAGCATCTAAGTGAGATAACATTTTGGCACCGACCATTGAGATTTCATCAATAATTAAAAGCTTAAGATCTATAAACCTTGAGCGAAGTGTATTCAGTAAATCTGCACCTAAATCTTTAAAGGAGGACCCGGACTGATTCACTGGAAGTGAGAACATGGAATGCAGGGTTGAACCTCCAATTCCAAAAGCTGCTTTACCCGTGGGAGCACACAAAAGTATTTTAGCAGAGGTGGGGTCACAACCTGGCCTACTATTATATAGTTGCGAAAGGGAATGGAAAATAGCTGAAATTAATCTACTCTTGCCAACACCTGCTCCGCCTCCTACAAACTCATAAAAAATTTTCTTTTCTTTAGCATTATGCATTACATGCGGGAAATAAGTTTTTGCTTAAGATTCAAAGATTTAACGATGCTTGCTAAGTCATCATGTGACATAATTGGCGGGAGCTTAATAAGTCGGATGACATTGTCCGAATCTTCGGGAACATTAACGGCATTTAAGTCCAAAACATTTACTTGAGAATTTATTTCAGGGATCGCCAAAGCCCTAAAATGATTATCTAAACTATCTGCCTGATCCCGTTCCTCAAAATTTCCCTCAGCTTCCATGGCTCTTCTAAGCACGTCTTCTAAATCCTCTAAAACATTATATTTCCTATACCTAAATCCAATAGATTCTAAGTTTGCTGCATACACGCTTTCACAATTTATACTAAGCAAATCTACCTGTTCATCCCTCCACGGAAAATATAACATTTAAAG
Organism: Drosophila nasuta; assembly: GCF_023558535.2. Classification (NCBI taxonomy): domain Eukaryota; kingdom Metazoa; phylum Arthropoda; class Insecta; order Diptera; family Drosophilidae; genus Drosophila; species Drosophila nasuta. Next base: position 141,466 of record NW_026869507.1, read on the forward strand.
TTCCCTAAAATAGTTCTCTCTGTCGGCATTCAGATTAAACTTCCTAAACCTAATAATTGCTGGTTTGGTCCGTTCCCTAATGAAGCCACTACAATCACGAAGAGCCTGAATTAAATTTCCTAGGACCTCGTTTTCTCCATCACCACCGTCATCTGCATCTTGACGTGTTGACCGACAGGATTTCGCAAATTGTAATTTGCAGCAAAATCGGCTAAACACAGGCCTTCGAGACTATCTGGCCGCTGAATATAATGATCCAGCATTCTTAAAACATAAATATCGGTGGAATCTTCATTCATATTTTGGAGCTGTTGCCTAGATTTGAGCATTCGAACTCTGTGCTCTGGTCGTGACGTATTTATATAAACTTCTGCGTTGCTAGTCTCAGACAAACGCATTCCTAGACAACAGTAGGCGGCTTCCTGAGCAGAAATCTCAGTGCCGGAGATAAATTTGTGGCCAATATGTTGCAGCTTTTGTTTAATGCTGAAGTTGCCTCTGTGAATCTCGTTCACTGCTTCATGCATTAATTTGGAGATTCCTCGTTGGGATTTGTTGATATAATTAATTATATAACTGCAACAGGCATAGGGATCCAATATGAACTGAATATCCATATTGGCCCTTTGCATTGAGAGAATATGTTTATTGTAAGCGTTAACTTTAATGGCTGCAAATGTTCTCTTCAGAAATATTTGGGGCTTTTTCAAGCCAAATCTCAATGCATATTTATAGTCCTCGTAGCTAAGGTTCAATTGTTGATGAGATAGGAAATTCTCAAATATGCTTAATTGACTTATAGAGTCAGAATCAAATGGGAAACTTAAAAGAGATTGAACTTTTTAAATTTTCTTGATGAAGAGAAATGTTTTTCAGAGTTTTCAGCCAATGGCTGAAGAATTTCTGTTTGTGGCAAAGGAAAATATGGGATACCGAAGCGACAAATAGAGTTACCCCTCACTTCACGCATACAAGAATGTCCGTGATTGTGCTTCTGATATTCAATATACTGAGCTAACTCAGTATCAGTTACATCTGTGGTAATGAATTGGTCAATAAATGAAATGACTGAGGCTATAAACAATTCATTTTCGAAGTCCACAGAGGGGCATCTTTCAGCCAAAACATGTGTAAAATTACGAAAATCGAAAAATATATTGTTGTTGTTGGGAGCAAAACACTTTGAAGGCTGCTGATGCGCAAAATTAAAACACGTCTGATTCGTTTGCTAGTTGCGAAAAAGAGAGTGACAATTTATTGTTTGCCGGTTATTCCGACATTAGTAGTTAAAGGAAAACAAAAGTTGAGCGAAAGCTTATAACTAAAATGTAACAACTGTAGCAAAGAAGAGCGCAAGATTGAGAGTAAATGTAACTGCTCAGTTAGGCTGAGCAGGCTTACAGTGGGACAAGGCGCTTGATTTAACACCGGCCACCTTGGAATACCCGACGTGCCCGTTCTAATTTCGGCCACCCGTATTTGGCCGTCTGTTCCTCAGGTTACGCCTGCGACCCTTCCAGTTATCCACCGCTGAGGTGGCGTGTTGTCCTCGTGAACCAGGACGAGGCATCCGACCTCCAAGCCGGGCTGTGGAGACTTCCATTTGGTGCGGATTTGGAGGTTGTGGATGTAGTCCTTCGACCACGCGAGCCAAAACCGCTGTCTGAGCGTGGATAACATTTGCCGTCGCAAATACGTCAGCTCTTTGTTGGGCCTGTCTGGCACGGATCCTTGCGGCAGCGAACGAATGGCTTGCCCGATTAGAAGATGGCCCGGCGTTAGAGCCTCGCCATCGTTACGATCGGAGCTGAGTGGAGTAAGAGGCCGCGAGTTGAGAATGGCCTCGACATCTGCCAGATGAGCTCTGACCTCGCTTTCCGCCAGTGACGCGTTGGCCATTTGCCGGACGAGGAGATGCTTTGCGGATTTCACCGCGGCTTCCCACAGCCCTCCGAAATGTGGGGCTCGAGGAGGGATGAAGTGCCATTCCATCCCTATCTCCGACGCGAACAACTGCAGTTTCTCCTGCTGCTTCGAGAACTCCATCTGTAGCTCCTTGAGTAGGTTGTTTGTCCCGACGAAGTTGGTGGCGTTGTCCGAATACATCCGAAGTGGAACGCCACGCCTTGCGATGAAGCTTTTAGGGTTAATAAAAACAGTTAGTGGACAAGTCAGCAACCAGTTCTAGATGAACAGCCTTTGATGCAAAACACACAAATACTGCTATATACATTTTAAAGGAGGCCGTCCCCGAATTCTCAAGGAAACATTTATGGGTCCGCAAAAATCAACGCCACAAATGTGAAATGGACGTTTAGCAATCAAGCGATCAGTTGGTAACTGCCCCATTACTTGTTCCATTAGTTTTGGCTTGTATCGAAAACAAAGAATGCAACCACGAACTATTTGTGTGCATTCTCTTCTAGCAAATTCTTTGCCTTAAGAGCGAAATCATAGTTTTAACACCAGCATGACAGTTGGTCTGATGCAAGTCTCTTAAATACATTCTGATCAAGGGCGAATTTTTGACATTAAGATTGGAAACTTGGCATCGTTGTCAATCGGTGCATTTAATAGTCTGCCACCTACGCGGATCAACGAAAGAGATTTTCCTGGCTAAGAGATATTCTGAATAAATGGAGCGAGAGATTGAACATTTGGTTGAACTAATTGATTTGCTTTTAGTTTTAAATTCCAAGTTCAATTCGGACCGCTGAACCAATTCAAATAACTTTAACGAGGCAAAATACAACTCCTGTTTACTAAGTGCTAAAGAACAATTTTTAGTTTTGGCCAGCAAATGAATTTATACACATAGGCAATCACTCGAACCAACCTTTTGTACGAAGAAAAGCGAGCCAGTATAGATGACAGAAAATCAGGGTTGGTAGTTAAACAAACCTGAGCTGATTTTTTGTTTCACTGTTTTTAAATCGGTTAACAATGAAAAATGAGGATTCTTAGGCCACTCACACTGCTCTTCCATTAAGAATAGTGGGCCTTCTAACCATATCGAGTCGACTAATTCATCGATGTCACAACCACGTGAACAGATATCGGCAGGGTTTGACGCAGAAGGCACATGTCTCCATGTAACATCTTGTGTGAGGTCTTGTATACTGGATACACGATTTGCTACGAATGTTGCTAGCGAAGAAGGCGACATTCTAATCAATACAGTGTGATTTCTGAATCTGTCCAAAAATGCACACTCTCGATTCTGCACTTGCCAAGCATTGGCTTGACGTACGACCACAACTGCGCCAGTAAATACGCTGCACACAACTCAAGTCTTGGGATCGACTTGGTTTTAAAGGCGCAACTTTTGCTTTTGATGTAAGCAATTTACATTTCACTTTTCCATTCTGATTAGCTCGTATATATAAACAGCAGCCATAAGCGTGGCTGGAAGCGTCTGCAAATCCATGAATTTGGATCTTGGCTTTGCTGGAATTGGTGTATCGTGGCATGGATACTTTATCAAGGTTTAGTAGATTTTCTTTAAATCTCTCCCATCTCGTATGCATCTGCATAGGGATGGTTTCGTCCCATGCTAGATGATTTTGCCAGAGCTCTTGCAGTAAGATTCTGGCTTTAATACTGATGGGGCTCAGCAAGCCAAGTGGGTCGAACATACGAGCTGTCACAGACAAAACGTTGCGTTTTGTTGGGCTAAGTTCGGTGAAGCTGGAATCCAAATGATATCGAAATATATCAGATTTTGGCGTCCACCGCATGCCCAATGTTTTGGTCGAATCTGTGTCATTGAAACTGAGAACTTTATCAGTTTCATTCCCATTGATTAAAGTAGGGTTGTTGGAGTACCATTTGGCCAATTGGAGACCACCAGAGCTTAGGATATCTGACACTTGGACACAAATCTCCTTCAGCGTGTCAGCATCGTCAGCTCCAGTAAGCATGTCATCGACGTAGAAGTCATTGCAGACGACTTTAGCTCCAAGAGGATGTGTTTCCTTATGACGAACACCAAGTTCGTGAAGGCTTCGTATGGCCAGAAAAGGAGCAGACGCAGTGCCATAAGTAACTGTATTCAGTTGGTAAATTTGAAGCTTTTCTGACGGATTTTCACGCCAGACAATAAATTGAAACATCCGATCTTTTGGAGACATGCTTACTTGTCTATACATTTTAGTAATATCTGCCGTGAGGGCAACCCGACTAAGACAAAAGCGAATTAGCGACGAGAGTTTGGTGGTGGCACTATCAGGCCTCAGGACGTACCGATGTGGTATAAAATAGTGTGGTCCTGGTGGAAAATCAACGGGAGACATATGACCAAGTTCTATATATTCTTTCATGAAACTAACATACATTTCCTTTAATGTTGCGTTTCTTGAAACCTTGCGTTCAAGTGAAAGAAACCGACGTTTTGCCGTTTCGAAGGACGAACCAAGTATTCTTGGGTCTGTTTTAAAAGGAAGACTAACTTCTAATCGCCCTGTCGATAGAGTTGTCACTCGGTCAACAAAGTCCTGTTCGCAGGCTCTTTGCTCTGACGAATATTTAGCAGCGCTCGATAAGTCTAGAACTTTTCTAAGTCCCATAGCCTTTCTATCAGCGAGTCAAGTTTTAAATCTTCCGACGAGTACGTCGTTGCACCACATAATGGGTTCTGACTCGGAATACTTTTGCACCGCCCTGACACAATCCACCCTAGCAGAGTTTTTGTAACAGAGGGCCACTGTCATTCAATTTAATTTGGCCTGTGCACAAAAGGTCGAAAAAGGAATCGGCTCCTAATAGCAAGTCGATTCTCTGCGGCTTGTAGAAATAAGGATCAGCCAATTCCACGTTAGCCGGTATTTGTAACTGCCTAACTGGAATCAAGCTGTCTGGCTGCTGGTTCGAAATTGATTTCAGCACCCAAAAATCGGCGTCAAACTGATGTTTGTTAACACTAGATGATATCGTTGTTGACACTTCATGTCGGGCTACCAAATTTGACGTTCCTATAGCCGTAACTGTCAAACACTTGTTGGCTCGCGACAACCTTAGGGCTTGGGCCAATTCTTCAGTCATGAAATTGACCTGAGACCCAGAATCCAACAAAGCCCTGGCCAATTGGAATTGACCGAATCTATCGCGAATTTTCACAACAGCGGTAGCCAGAATGACATGGTCAATTTCTGCTGTTAGCTTAGCTACGTGCGCTGGATGTGACGATGCTTGGCCGCTCGAGCTATTAGGCTGTTGATGTTGCTGCTGGCTCATACTCGTGGTCTGAGGCTGAGCTGACGCATCGAATCTATGCAGCAATGTATTGTGCGATTTAGAACACACTCTGCATTTTGAAGATGTGCAGCTGGATATTCTATGCCCAGACTGCAAGCAGTTTAAACAAAGGTTCTGGGTCTTGGCGAAACTGAATCGTTCTGTAACCGGCAGTGCACTGAAGCCTTCGCAACTGCTTATAAAATGATTCGCGTTACAGAACTGACAACTAGGGTTGCTGGACTTAGACGCTGAATACGACGCTTTGGTAGTCCGTTTGGGACTCGGTTCTGGCTTAGGGCTCGTTCTATATTTCGAGCTTTCCTCAGCTGAAATATGCTGGTAGCGCCTATTCAAAACATCGACACAATCAGACCATTGTGGAAGCCTGTTATAATCGAGCTGTTCTTCATACTTTGATTTGGTCAACCTTTGACAATACAATGTGTATGAGAATCGAGTTGGTGATGTCCCGTTCATCTCCTAGTGACAACAAATTTTCAAAAATTGCCGAAACAGTATCTATAAAGGTTCTCAACCCAGATGCCGAAGGTTTATTCATAGGCGAGATATGAAACAATTGTGCGATTGTTTCGAAGAATATAAGACATTTGTTGTCATATACACGCCTCAAGTTTTCTAAAGCCTTTGGGTAATTTACACCGGAAACTTGGAACGCCTTTATTGTTCCTAATGCCTCATCAGACAGACATGAGATCAAGTGATTAAACTTTTCAATGTTTGAAAGCGACCTATCAGAATCTACAAGACTTTCGAAAAGGCTTATGAACTGCTTGTATTCTGAGTGCTTACCATTGAACTTTGGTAAGTTCATTTTGGGCAAGTGCGACCTATACGATGCTGGCTGAGCAACTCGGTCCGAATCGGGCTCCTTTAAACTAATCAGATACAACGACCTTGTCTTAATGCACAATTCTTCTAAAGAAGCACGGCTAGAATTATCCGGGTCTGCAATGTATTTATTTAGTATATCCAAACGACATTGGATCTCAATTTTATTGATGGAACCTGTTTCATTTATCACTGTTAATCTAAGCCTCTCAATACTTTCTTCTAGCTTTGATAATCTAGAAAATAACAGCGTTAATTTTGCACTATGGCAATTTTCAATCACGGTTTGATTTAATTCAGTCTTCCCTTTATCTTTCGACATTGCGACTTGGTGTATGTTTCTGGGTTGTTCAAGTTAAGCAAAGAGAAAACACACTTTACTATTAAGAGAAACACCAATGCAAAACTCAAGAGAATGTTTCTTCTGTCAAACTCAACAGTGAGCGTAGCTTCAATGTTAGTTTGAGCGGCGCCGAACAAGCAAAGCAAGAGCGAAAACGTTGTGTTCGAACGAGAGCGAAGATGATCGACCAAACCGAGAGCGAAACTTATTAAGCAAGCGAGAGCGAAGATGATGGAACAAAGCGAGAGCGAAGCTTATAAGGCAAGCGAGAGCGAAGATTACCAAATAAAGAGAGCGAAAAATAACTGAAATTATGCGCGAGTGCTATTATTGTAACTCAATGTAATGTAAAGAACCTGAAAGCATAATCATAAAGTTGCGAGGGGTTCGAATGTTTCGGCACTTGATTTTCACTTATGTGTCTTGCATCAACTGTTCACTACAATTCAATAATCAGTGTCAGGCAACTGGACTCTTGTTTAATACAAGATATAACAGTCTGAACTGGGAAACAATCACAATGAATGTCACCAGGTCCAAAGTTATTAACAAAGTTTTCCAGTTGTTGACACTGTTACCTGTTGATCAGAAGAGCTGTTGACTTCTGATTGATCCATAAATCCAAAAGGCCAGCAACGAAACAACGCAAACGAATGTGTTTGTAATTATACGCACTCAGCTGCCAACAAGGTGTGAAAATTAATTAAACTTATCAATTGCAATAATTGAATTTTCTTTATGTTTAATTATCAAATCAACAAAGTCTTTTGTAGTCCCTGCTCGGGCGCCATGTAAAATTACGAAAATCGAAAAATATATTGTTGTTGTTGGGAGCAAAAAAGATGAGACACTTTGAAGGCTGCTGATGCGCAAAATTAAAACGCGTCTGATTCGTTTGCTAGTTGCGAAAAGAGAGTGACAATTTATTGTTTGCCGGTTATTCCGACATTAGTAGTTAAAGGAAAACAAAAGTTGAGCGAAAGCTTATAACTAAAATGTAACAACTGTAGCAAAGAAGAGCGCAAGATTGAGAGTAAATGTAACTGCTCAGTTAGGCTGAGCAGGCTTACAGTGCACTATGGTCCCAAATCCCGATTTGGTGGCATAAAATCGAATATTGCATCTATCGAGCTGAAACTTGGCATACTTCATTAATAGACCACTCTAAATATTTAAGCAAACTTTCAAGTAAGTTTGACCACGCCTACTCCAATGCCCATATAGACATCATGACGTATACGTGATATTTTATTTAAATTTTTTTTTTTTTTTTTTTATTTATTGCTCTCTTTTTTGTCGTCACTCAGTGTACATTCATCTATTTGACCAAATACAAGTTCAACCAGCGCGGAAGAGTGGCGCCCGCTGTCCATCCACACGTCCAGCAACGTGGCGTGACAGAATTCAAGCACATCTAAATAATTAAAGCATCGGAAAAGCCGCAAAAAGCCGCAAACCAAACTATTATTAAAATTTAATATAAAGTGTCTACTATTGTTTAACATACATTAAACAACGCACAAATACGCAGAACACCTTTTTTTCCTCTACAGAAGACGAACACTTTTGTCAGCTTTTTGATTTCCTTGGACAACACAAAACAGTACAAATATATAACGTTAATCAAATTACCACACAAACTGTGTTTATTATTCGTAATTAACATACCTCCAACTTTAATATCCATTTTAAATAATAGAAAAATATTGTTTAGTTTAGATTTGCCAAGCGCTCAAAGTTATTAAAAATTTCCCGCCAATTTTGTCACAAAAATCAGCTGCTCAATCACCTGACTTTAAACATCTGTAAAAATTGCAAGATTGCATTTTTGACAAAAATATTTATTGATTTATTGATAGGGTATCTAGTTTAAATATATAAAAAAATTCAGATTTTCTTCCATGAAATTTTGACTTTATGCCACCAAATCGGGATTTGGGACCATAGTGCAGTGGGACAAGGCGCTTGATTTAACAACATGCCATGAATATGAGGCGAACCTCGCTGTTGGAATTCAACACGCCGATAATACTTGAGAACGGGATGATTTTCGAAAACGCCCCCTCCCTCTTCATAATTGTTAAAACCTGATGATATCTATAATCAAAATACCGTGCACAAGTTACAGGATCTGACCTAATCAAACGAGCCTTTTCACTAAAACTAAAATTCGACGCTTCTTCTTCTATAACTTGCTGCCTATCTATATTCCCCTTCAATAAAACTAATAATTCCGCCCACCGTGTCTCAGCAGCTGACAGAGTGATGAAAAAGTTTGGTAGACCGAATTGTCGAATCATCGCCATTACCTTTTTCTTTTCTGCTTCCCAGTGAGCAGGAGACGTGCGAACACCCTTCAGTACCCTATAGCCTTCATCGTGGCGAATAATGCTATCTATATGCTCATCGTTGAGAGCGTTAGACGCTGTATTGGCGCGTGAGGCGCTTTGTTTTCTTAAGCAAATTGTAATATTACTACTCATTTGGATCAGCTCTAACTTCTTATAATTGAATAATAATTTGTCAATTCGACAACCTCTCCTATCTACATTTCGAAGCTCAGATTTTATAATTGCGGAAAAACTAAGGGGACAAGTTCTTTTTATGCCAGCATAAATTGTAGGGAATGCCAACTCTTCCGAGTCAGCATCGAGAATCATGTCTAGGGGTCGTTGGCCTTCGCTTGGAGCCAGGGTGATTCTCTGCATGGCAGCGTTGTCTATTTGGTTATTCTCAAGCAGTGTTTCTTGACCCCCAGGATTGAGCTCCTCTATCTCAGCATCATCCTGATGTGCTGGATTTTGAATTCTTCGCTCAAGTCGCTCCACAAATTCTGCGTCTGCTTGAGATGCTATGAAGGGAACAGTTTTAGTTGTATAAGTAGACAACCACTGTTCATTTAAAACTACACTATGTTTTCTATAAAGTTCTGTATTCGCTAAATACCTAATTGCGTCAGCTATTCTTAAGGGTCTTATGGTTTCGGCCATGAAATCATGGCTATATTCCATTCTAGGCTTGAGGTGGAGCTGTAGGACCTCGGCTTCATGAAAAGCCCGTGGGAGGGATGTTACGATGTTACTTATTGGTATTGGAACATTAACTACAGCTCCTTTAATTGCACTCTGACGCTCATGACCTAAAGACTTTATAATCATAAATGGAAGACGAGGAGAAATGAGGCGTTCCTCTAATGGAGTGAGGCCTTTAAGGCAATCAGGTAATTTCCTATATTGACTATATATTTCCCTATATTGACTAACTCTTTGGCTAAGTCGTCTTGAGGCGTCAAATGCTGCTTGTCGCGCTAATAACCGGGCACTTCGACGCGCGCCGGTGTTGCGCACCTGTTCAATAATCCTCCTAGTAAGATTATTTCTAACTTGTGACCTATTAACCCGATCTAGTTCCCTCTCTAATAGACGCCATTCAAGATCTGTCCGTCTCGCTGCCCTTAATGCCGAGTTTCGTCTTTGTTCGTTGGTCCTGTACATTGTATCCCGTCTACGTATATGTCTTCTTAAAGTGTCAGCCTGTTCAGGCGCTCTAAATGCTACGTCCGCTCGTCTTTCTCTCCTAAATTCAGAGTTCTGAATTTGCTCTATTGTCCTGTACTGTACGTTCTGCCTATGTCTCGATCTTCGTACAGTATCAGCCTGCTGTTCAGGCTCTCTAAAAGTTACGTCTGCCCGTCGTTCCCTCCTAAATTCAGAGTTATGAATCTGCTCTACTGTCCTGTACTGTACGTTCTGCCTACGTCTCGATCTTCGTACAGTATCAGCCTGCTGTTCAGGCTCTCTAAATGCTACTGTTGTTCGTCGTAGTCTCCTAAATTCTGAGTTTTCTGTTTGTTCGATTCGTCGATAGTCAGTCCTGCCTACGGTTCGATCGTCGCAGAGTATCAGCCGCCTGTTCTGGCTGCCGATACACTGCATTCGTCCGTCGTTGTCTTCTGTTGATGCGAGCGCATTGCTAAGTGAGAGGCACACCTCCGCTCCGCCGACCGAAAAGCACTCAAAGCTTTTTCGCTCACTAGCAATGCGCTCAATGCGTAAGATTGCACTCAAGCTCCAGTGCTCTCAGCTTCTCTCTCCCACAATAATAATTATAAATAATAATAACTATAAAGAAATACTTTTGTATGGGCAAAGACGCCTGCTATGTATGTATTGTATGTATGCGTATACGTATATATGTACATGCTCGCCTATATCAATGTCTATATGCATAGAGGGCTTACAAGCAATGCGATAGCTCAGGTGGTAGAGTGCAAGCCGGCCGGGCATGTTGTGGTTCTCGGGTTCGAATCCGCTCAGGGTACAAACTTTTTTTTTTTAATCGTATTTACAACAATTGTAAATCAAAATTGTGGATGTTATTAAAGAAATACTTTTGTATGGGCAAAAACGCCTGCTATGCTTTCGTTTGTATGTATGTTACATGTATATATATCTACATGCTCGCCTATATTGGTGTTGGTAGTGTACAAGCCCAACATTTGGTGGTGCGCCGGTTCGAGTCCCGGTCGGGACTCATAAATTTTTTTTAATGCTATATACAATAATTCAGATCAAGTTGGTTTCAAATTTTTGCCACGCCCACTTCCGCCCCTGTCAAAGTTATTATGGCGACAAACGGCTGCCTCATTTGGTTGACCAACTAGACCAACTAAATATTCTTAACATTTCTTGATTGTGATCGGAAAATAATCTTATTAGATATTCGAGAAGCAATTTTAATAAATGGTAATAATTATTAGCCGCTTTAATGCACCAATAACGCGTATTTACACACATAGATACATGTGTGTGTATTTATGTATGCAAGTTATCACCCAGCTCACATAACAAATCTTATTGGAAATATAAACACTTTCAATTTCCCACTTCAGCATATTTCCAATTAGTCCAATTCCCATTGCGCAGTCATTTTTGATGTAAACAATTATGCCTTAGCATAAACACCATTATCGTAAAGCCTAGATCATAATGCGCAAACCTAAATGTAAACTCAACAGCGAATGCTGACATGTCAAGAAGCAATTGTAAACACAATTGCATTTCACACTTCGATCTTTGATTTCATCATCCGTTTTGTAAACATAAAGAAGCTTTGTCCCATCTAAGCTGACTTGCAGCATAAGTCAACTTTTGTACTTTAGTTCTAATTTGATATCCGAATAAAGCGGAAGCTTGCAGCTCCCAACAAAAAATATATTTTTCTATTCAGTACAACTGAATTGATTAATTGGCGCCCGAACGTGGGACTCGTGTTAAAAATACAAAAGGATCCGCAACTAAATCCTTTGTATCGCGAGAAATAAGAATCCGCTGTCGGTATCAAAAGTAACCAATAATATAAAACGTTACTCGAACTCAAAAACTCAAAACTATCGTGAGCATAAAAAATTTTCCTAAAGCTGGAAAAACCGTGTGTTCCGAAACTCAAAACAAGTGACGAAGTTACTTGAACTCAAATCATAGTGAGCATCAATGTTCCGAAAACAAAACAAGTGACGAAGTTACTTAAGCACAAATTATAGTGAGCATCAATGTTCCGAAAACAAAACAAGTGACGAAGTTACTTAAAGCACAAATCATAGTGAGCATCAAAAATTTCTTATAGCTGGAAAAACTGTGTGTTCCGAAAACGAAACAAGTGCTGAACAACACAAGTTAACAAGAGCATTAAAATTTCCTTTAGATTGAAAAGACGAGTGTTCGAAAACTCAGACAAGTGAGAGTGATCCAAAAAGAAAACATCAAATAAGTTATGTGAACATAACTCAGTGTATTTGAAAAATACACGAAATAAAAACAACTGTATCAAAATCATCCAAAAGAAGGAGGTCCAAAATCATCCAAAAGAAGGAAGACTACAACCAACAAGAAGGAGGTCCAAATGAAAAATTAAACATGGCTGTAAACAATAATTTGACGGCAGATCTTGTTACTAAATTAATAGCCAATCAAGCCAAGGCTCTTCAAGAACCAATTGCAGAGTTAAAATTGCAACTTTCGACTAACACAAATGCAGTAGAAGAATATACATCCACAGTCATCAACGATTCAATTCGTTGTGACGAATAGAAGATACGTAGGCGCGCTTACTATCCTAAGAAACAAAGTGACAGGGAAAGCGAATGACACCTTAACGAATTATGGTACAGTCTTAAATTAGAAGCCATCTTATCTAGATTGATTTCGCTTATAGCGATAAACGCCCAATCTATATAATTGAACAAGAATTGAGTGTTCTAAGGCAAGGCAGAATGACCGTGCTAGAATACTACAATTTGGTTAATAAAAACTCACCTTACTGGTGAATAAACAATCATGACATATGGCAACAATGCCAATGTCATAACTGAAATGAACAAAAGAATAGAGATAACGCTTTGCGGATCTTTATCACTGGTTTAAACGTTTCTTTGTCAGAAATTCTGTTTTCTCTCAAGTGAAAAATAATAATAACTCGGATTCAAAGGTTCAAGAAAAGAAATCTGAAACTGTGAATCAAAATAATAATAATAATCTCCGTTTTAATCAAGCAGTGAATAACCAAAATCAAAATCCTGTACAAGGTAATAACGAGTTACCAGAACCAGTGGAAATAGATCCATCGATTCAAATTCAAAATAAACCTTATAATCAAAATCATTCACATCCTATGAAACGCGATCATGCTTCTGTTTCTGTAAAACAAGCAAATAAAGTAATGCGTATCAATAACCTTGATGAGGACCATTTTTAGAAGAACAGGGGACAACTCCCATTCATCTTCAGAAAAGATAAGAAAGAAAATAAAAACCTAAAAATACTAATTGATACTGGAGCAACTGCTTGCTATATCAAAAGGTATATATAATAACGGTGAAGAATTAGCAATTAAGAAAAGAGTTAGAACAGTAAATGGCTTTAGCCTTATTACGCATTTCCATAATATAAATATTTTCGGCAAACGCCACAGATTTTACGAAATAGAAAACCTGTGTGGTGACCTACTGGTCGGCTACAATCTATTAAAAGTATTAATGCTATAATAGATCTTTCTAAGGGAAATCTATATTATAACAACAAAATTGAAAAATAAATGACGAAATAAATGCTCAAGAGACATTAGGCAATCTGCAAAGTTCAGATGAGTCTTTTGACATTGTTCAAAAATAAAGCAAGGAAAACTTTTTCCTTATTCCAAGTGTCTGATCATGAATCATCGTCATCAACGCTGATGATCCACTCAAAGTAAAACGCATAAAAAGAAAGTCAAAAGAGCAGACGTTCAAACACGTCGGTATCCTCAAAGACAAACGCAGAAAACAAACCAATCTAATGAAATAAATGAAATGGAAACCTTGGACAATCTGGAACAACAAATTGTTCAAGACGTAATAACAAAGCATTCTAAAATTCAAACGTGTTTTCCCTTTAGAACAGATATTAAAGGAGAAATAAGAACACATTCAGTTAACAATTTTGTTAACAAGAATATTAATAGGATGTTATCAGTATGGGTAGTAGGAAAGAAAGGCTTTAACGAAGACGGTACTCCAAAAATCGGTTAGTAATCGATTTCAAAAACTGAACGATAATACCATTCCGGACAGGTATCCAATGCCTGATCCTAGAGTAATATTATCTAACCTTGGAAAAGCACGATTCTTTTCAACAATAGATTTAGAATCAGGTTTTCATCAAATACTGATGAAAAACGAAGACATTGAAAAACAGCATTTTCCATTAACAATGGAAAATATGAATTTTTCCGATTACCATCCGGATTAGCAAATGCACCAAGAATCTTTCAGAGAGCAATGTATAATATCTTACGAGATAAAATCGGCAAAACATGTCACATTTACATAGACGACATATAGTAATAGTGTTTTCAGAAACCGCTAAACAACATTCAGATGATTTACAAGAAATTATTGAAAACTTATTCAATGCAAACATGAAAATTTCATTAGAGAAATCTAAATTTTTCCGGAAAGAAATAGAATTTCTTGGATATATAGTATCCCACAAAATTATAAAACAGACCCTCAGAAGGTCAAAACAATAGTAGATTTTCCTCCGCCTAACAATATAAGAGAACTACGAGGACTTACCGGATATTACAGGAAATTTGTAAACAACTATGCAGCCATAGCTAAACCATTAACCAAATACTTACAAGGCCATAATGGAAAAGTTACAAAACATATCTCAAGGAAACCAGAAATAACACTTGACGAAGAGGCAATGCAAGCCTTTCAAAATTTGAAATCCCAGTTAATCACAAAAGTTGAATTAACACAGCCAGATTATTCAAAGAAATTTGTCCTTACAACAGACGCATCCGATTTTGCTATAGGAGCCGTACTTTCCCAGGGTAATAAACCAATTACCTTCATTTCCTAAACTTTGAATAAAACAGAAAGAAATTATGCAACCAACGAAAGGGAATTATATGCCATTGTGTGGGCATTAAAAAATCTCAGAAATTACTTGTACGGAGTAACCAATCTAGAAATCCATACAGATCATCAACCTCTTTCGCAGTATCTGCACGTAATCCTAATTCAAAAATGAAAAGATGGCATGCATTTATTGAAGAATTCTCTTCTAAAATATTTTATAAACCAGGAGCAACAAACGTCGTTGCAGACGCTTTATCAAGAGTTATTATAAACCCCATAACTAACGAAAACATTGAGTTGTCCGATATTGAAATAATTCCGCTGACAGCAGTAATCAAATTATAATTGAGGAAACTAATAAACCTTTAAACCAATTCAAACAACAATTGCTTATTGCAAAAAATAGATTCACAATCCATGATAAATACGAAGTATTTAATAAAACAAGATGCATCATAGAATACGATACAGTCGATAATTTGATTGCCATTTTGAAATAATTCCTCCAACCAAATCTTACAACAGGTATTCAATGTACTCCTGAAGATTTGTATCCAATTCAAAATATTATTAAAAACACTTTTACAAATAAATTCCTTTATACAAGAAAATTCGTTCAAGATATAGAAAACAAAGATGACCAAGAAATAATTATAGAAAAGACGAGCACATAGAGGATTCGAAGAAAATCTTCAACAAATTCTTAAATATTACTATTGGCCAACTTTATATAAAAAACATCAACAATATTTTCATTATTGTGAAATTTGTAACAAAAATAAATATAACACGCACCCCAAATTAATACCGATATCTAAAGCACTCATTCCAGAACGAGAAGGAGAACAATTGCACATTGACATTTTTTATGCAGAAAAATTATCATTCATAACTTGCGTAGATGCATATTCAAAATTTATAGTAGTGAACACAAATCTAACATGGAAAATAAAGTACTAGAATTACTCCAAGTTTTTCCGTTTACAAAATCGGTTATGATGGATAATGAACCTAGTTTTGCATCAGCCCAATTGAAATCAGCTATGAATCGCGCAGACTTAACAATTTATTTCGCAGATCCCAGACATAGTTTAACCAATGGTCAAGTAGAAAGAGTACATTTAACATTAATTGAAATTTCTCGTTGCATTCAAGAAGAATTTAAAATAATGGATCCTTCCGAGGTCATATACAAAGCGGCGAAAGAATACAATAATACTATTCAATCAACAATCCAGCAAAACCATCTGACATATTGTTTAATAAAACAGAACATGACAACTTACCAGCCAAACTTCAAACAGCTCAAGACAAAATGTTAGAATACCATAATGAAAAAGGAACACCCGAAAATTATCATGTGGGAGAAGTAATTTACGAGAAAAAACATGGTGAAAGAAATAAATTAAGACCCAGATATAAAAACAAGATGTTAAAGAAGACTTGGGAAATAAAGTAATAATAAATAACAGAGAGAGAATAATTCATAAAGATAACATAAAATTTTAAATACCATTTTACTTATTTAATATTTTTTATATATATATTTTACTATTTAGCATGAACATATACATGATTCTATGCATTTTACTACCGATTTGCGGTTCGAAATTATTAATTATTCAAACGACGACTACGTCTTATTAGAGGATACAGACCAATTATTATTATACGAAACATATGGAGAAGTTTTCCACGTTACTAACTTAAGTTTTTATAATGATATATTTGAAAAAGAAATAAAATTTTTCAAAAACAAGAACAGTACTATCGATTGGGAAGTAACGATGGAATTAAATTTAATCAAAACACTTATTTCTCAACTCACACCTCACAAAGTTTTTAAACGCAGCGTCAATGAGCTAGGTACCATTTTTAAATGGATAACAGGAACACCAGATCATGACGACATGATAAATATTCAAACTAAAATCAATGAACTCGTACAGAACAATAATCAACAAAATAAAATTAATTCTGCAATTTTTAAAGAAGTAGCCAAAGTATCAAAAATTTTAAAAAATATTAAACTAGATCAAGAATTTTTATTAAAAAATACAGACTCAAATTATTATCAATTGACCTACAAGATTTGCTAAACACTATTACCTTTTCAAAAGCCAAAATATTAAACCCAAAAATCTTAAGCAAAGAAGATATGATAAAAATTTTTAACCACGAAAAATTAACATTACTTTAATAGACCTTTTAGATGTTTCGTCTTTTTCAATTATATCATATCAAGGTTTAATCATAATTTATATAAAATATCCAACTGTTAACTATAGTTGTAAGTTATATCACGCAAAAGCAATAGCTCAAAAAGATGGAAAATTATTTGTAAACAACAAAGTAGTTAAATGCAATAACACTTTTACGCCATCGGAAAATATAAAAAGAAATATTTAATAGCTTTGCTAAAATTAATTTTGAATCAAATTGTTTTGTAAACCTTCTTAATAAAAATTTGCAAGTTGTATAAAACTAACTGAAAAAAATAGACCAACAGAAATCATAACAGATGGTGCTCTTCTAGTATCAGGAACAAATTATATTAATGAAACATTGTTTATTGACACTTATTTAGTTACATTTAAAAACATGGTTTTAATCAATAATACATCCTATTTAAACGAAAAAGAAAAAATATTAAACTATATAAAAGACAAAAAATTTACAAACTATTTAGTACAAAAAATTGTTATCACTTTAGAAAATAACCATTCTAAAATAACATTTTTATTATTTGTATTAATTTTAATATTTTTGTGATAAAGCTTCTTAAGTACCGGCCCGCGTATTTCAATTATTGTAACCTTTTAAAATCAAAGAATTCAGAAAATCAAAATTATGATTTACCAAATCAAGAATTAGAGCTTGATACTTTAAATAAATTAAATCGAAAAGTCGAAGATTTGTTAAAAACCATTAAGTATCGGGGACGATACTATCTTAGAAAGAGTTATCACCCAGCTCACATAACAAATCTCATTGGAAATATAAACACTTTCAATTTCTCACTTCAGCATATTTCCAATTAGTCTAATTCCCATTGCGCAGTCATTTTTGATGTAAACAATTATGCCTTAGCATAAACACAATTAACGTAAAGCCCAGATCATAATGCGCAAACCTAAATGTAAACTCAACAGCGAATGCTGACATGTCAAAACGCAATTGTAAACACAATTGCATTTCACACTTTGATCTTTGATTTCATCATCCGTTTTGTAAACATAAAGAAGCTTTGTCCCATCTTAGCTGACTTGCAGCATAAGTCCACTTTTGTACTTTAGTTCTAATTTGATATCCGACTAAGCGGAAGCTTGAAGCTCCCAACAAAAATTTATTTTTTCTATTCAGTACAACTGAATTGATTAATTTGTATTTTAAGAGCAACTCCCAGCTCAAGTGTCGGTGTATAGGCTTTACTCCAGCCAGTGTCCCACATACATAGACATACACACACACATATACACACCTACATATAAACACAATTATACTTCCACCACATATCCATATAAATATATAATATAAATAATTTTATTGTGTTAATTTATTTATTGTTTTTTCCATCCAGCGCATTTTTAACCACATTTGTGTTTTTCCAGCATATTGTGTTTTTTGGTATTTTTTTTGTGTGTTTTTTGTTCTTGTTTTCGACAATCAATTGATTGTCGCGGGAAATTTCCCCGCCCCTTTGCTTTCGTTGCCTGTGTCCGCAGTCCGTACCCATTTGGGTGTAAAATACCTCAGCGCAGTCTGTGGTATTTTTTCCAGTATTTTTGTTTGGTATATTTTTCACTAGTTGCTTCGTCCTTTCCGTCTCGTTTACACCATCTGGCCCGTTTCCTGATAAAAAAACCAAGTTCCATTTGGTATTTTTTTGGTATATTTTTCTGTGATTTTCTGGTTTTAAAACCAGCTGCTTCCTATCTTCCGTGCGTAGCATGTCAACGGGCAAACCCGATAAGACTAAAGCTAGATTGTCCGTGCCCTCTACTAGCGCCGCTAGAGTTTCGATTAACCCCCTTTGCCTAGATCCAAGAAGGAGTAGGCTCTTCGTGCATCCAGCACATCGCCGGTTCACACCAAAAGGGAGGTCCTCGCACGGTCAGCTAGTGTTTCGCCCACTTCCGGTACCAAGCCTCTGATCCTCGTGACGAAACGTCCGTCTGTTCCTACGACCAAGGTTGCTTCCGTCCCAATTCCTCGGCTGCCAATTGTTACTCGTTCGCAAAGCAAAATGGCACACAAGTAGTAGATTCGGCGACTTAACAAGCCTTCTACTGACAGCCCGTCCCTGTACACGTGCCAGGTCCGGAGGGACCAGATGCGTGCCTTGTGGGACAAGGTCGAGAAGGAGTACGAGGCTTGCTCCTGCGTCATGTCAGATGAAATGACGACAGACGAGTTGCCTACTATTCAGGCAAAATATGATTACTGCTATCTTCTCTATGAGCAGTGGTCCGCTCAGTTGAGTGAGCAAATAGCTGATGCCTCACAGGCACTCCCGTACACCCGTATAACCCCAAGCCGTGCAGTTCATGTCCACAGGGTGTCGCTTACCTCCCTGCGACACCGAAGTTTTCGGAGGCGATTACACTCGCTAGCCCACCTTCCGAGACTTATTCACGGCTATTTACATCCAAAACCCAAGACTGTCGGAAGTTGAGAAACTTCTCCATCTCAACTCCAAGACCAGCGGTGAAGCCCATGCCATTGTGTCAAAATCTCCTTTGACCAATTAAGGGTTTCAGTCGGCGTGGTCCAGCTTGACTGAGCGTTTCGAGAACAAACGGTTGCTCGTAAACAGTCAGCTGAGAATCCTTTTCAATTTGCCCGCCATTGGGCAAGAGTCGGGTGCCGCCATTCAGGAGTTGCAGAGCACCATTCAAGGGTGCCTGACGGCCTTAGAGCACTCAAGGATCAACACGGAGAATTGGGATTGCATCCTGGTTTTCTTGTGTTCGTCGAGGCTCCCCAAATTTACCCTTTCTCTTTGGGAACAGTCCATACAAAATAAGAGCGACATTCCAACGT
The DNA here is from genome assembly GCF_023558535.2 of Drosophila nasuta. NCBI lineage: Eukaryota > Metazoa > Arthropoda > Insecta > Diptera > Drosophilidae > Drosophila > Drosophila nasuta. Next base: position 161,337 of record NW_026869507.1, read on the forward strand.
GGGTTGAGATGAACGCTTTCCTTCTAGAGCGGTATCGCACCCTAGAAGCGATAGCGGAAGTGTCAGCCAGCACGAGCGCTCCGACGGTTTCACGGGCCTCACGCAAGGAGGCCCCGTCGCCAAGCAGGTCAACTCCTTTGAGAGTCGGGTGACTTCAAAACCCAGTCCTGCAAATTGTGTTCCCGAGAGAATCACCCGATTCGCTTGTGCCCTCGTTTCCTCCAGATGGGTATTAACGATATGGTCAATTATATAAAGCAACAGAAGCTGTGTCTAAATTGTTTCGCACGAGGCCATATTCTGGCTGAGTGCACAAGTGCGCACAGCTGCAAGGGTCGTCATCATACACTCTTGCATTGAGTGAACCCGGCACCAACAGTCACAATCCCGATTGCATCTCCAATACAGTCCACTTCCACCCAGTCAGCTAACGTCTAGTCATTCGTGGCAGTTAACACACAAGGTGTTCTGCTCAGCACAGCTGTCATTCACGTATGCCATCGCGGCGTCCGCTATACAGCTCGGGCTCTAATTGATTCCGGATCAGAAGCCACCTTCCTCTCAGAAAAGTTGTTCAAGCGCTTGAGGATGCCGTATACATCCGTGCAAGCCCGCGTCTCTGGGCTGACTCAAGCTGTGGCAGCCCAGCCTCGAAAGTTTTGCCAATTCTTAATTGGCTCCCGGTCAGACCCGATTTGCAGATCGAGGCGTCAGCGTACGTCCTCCCCAGTTAGCGGGAATCTGCCCTCATGTTCCGTCCCACAAACACTCCTCGAAAATCTGCCAAGCATCCAGCTGGCAGACCCCAAATTCTTTGAGAGTTCGCAGATTAATGTGCTACTAGGCGTCCATTCTGCTCGGCGGCTCTCACCCTAACATTTGTGGGACCCTCCTCGGTCAAGAGACCATTTTCGGTTGGATCCTGACTGGCCCTGTGTCAGGATCCATTTCAAAGTCCATTTCGTCCTTTTCGGCTCGACTGTCCGTCGAGCGAACTCCGCCATTGGAGGAACTCCTCTCCAAATTTTGGGAGGTGGAGGACCTGCCGGCTAGCCCAGCGAAAGAATCTGACCTTTTCTGTGAGGCTAACTTCAACGCCACGACCGTGCGAACCTCAACGGGTCGCTACATGGTCACGCTCCCATTCCGTGATCCTGGTCACGTTGACCTGGGTCACTCGAGGGCTACCGCTCTCGCTCAGTTCCTGAGAAACGAGAGCCGTTTAAAGAGAAACGACTCTCTGAAGGAACAATATGACTCCGTCATTCAAGAGTATCTGGATTTGGGTCATATGACTCAAGTCCCCATCCAGTTCCGGCAACTACTATTTGCCGCACCACGCTGTTCTCAAGCCCGACAGTACCACTACAAAGCATCGTGTTGTATTCAACGCCTCCAGCCCGACTTCAAACGGGAAGAGTCTGAACGACACCCTCCACACTGGGCCAATCCTTCAATCTGACCTAACCATTCAAATCCTGAAATGGAGGTTTTCAAATTCGTTTTCAACGCCGACATCACCAAGATGTATCGGCAAATCCTTGTGGATCCCAAACACACCCGGTTTCAAAGGTTGCTCTTCCGTACCCGAGACGCGAAGTTATGCGACTTTGAACTCAACACAGTCACCTTTGGAGTGAACTGTGCTCCGTACCTGGCTATCCGCGTTCTGCATCAACTTGCGAGTGATGTTTTGCGACCGGTACCCTCTAGCTAGTGACATCATCGCCAATTATATGTACGTTGATGACGTCCTAGCAGGAGCTCACACTAAGCAGGCTGCGGTGTCTGCTATAGATGAGCTTCGAACGGCGCTCGAGTGCTGGGTTCCCTTTGCGTAAGTGGACCTTGAACTCGAAGATGTGCTGAGAAGAATCCCTAAGGATCACCTGCTCTGTGCAGACTTCCTCGAGATCGACGAAGCTAGTGTCGCAAAGACGCTAGGTATTCGATGGCGGGCCACGTCCGACGAGTTCTTTTTCGTTACCGCCGAGATGGTGTCCAAACCATCTTTCAGCAAGAGAAGTGCTGTCGCAGATCGCCAAGTTGTTCGACCCTGCAGGTTGGCTTGCTCCCGTGGTCATTTGGGCCAAGATTTTCATGCAGGAAATCTGGAAGCAAGAAATCGGTTGGGACGACTCCTTACCGGCGGATCTCACAGAGCAGTTTTCTGCAAAACTATTCGTCCTTGCAGGACATCCGCATTCCTAGATGGACCAACTACACTCCCGGCGCAAAATCCAATTCCACGGTTTTGCGACGCCTCTCAGAGCGCGTATGGAGCCGCTCTTTATGCACGTGTGGAAACAGCTGGACAAGTGTCCGTGAGCCTTCTAGCACCTATCAATACGGTCTCTCTACCTCGTCTTGAGCTGTGTGGAGCTCTCCTATTGGCAGAATTATCCGCTGCCCTCCTACCACATTTTCCCACCCCGACGCTGAGACGTACCTGTGGACAGATTCCACTATAGTTTTGGTATGGCTGGATAAGCAGCCCTGCAGGTGGACCACTTTCGTGGGGAACCGAGTGGCCAAGATTCACTCGGTGAATGGCGCTGGCAACATGTTCGTTCCGAACACAATCCAGCCGATCTAGCGAGCCGCGGTGTCTCGCCGCAAGAGCTATTGGCCAGTCGCCTTTGGTGGCAGGGGCCTGAATTGCTGACGCACTCACCAGCGCAGTGGCCTTCACCAGTCACTGGGCTCGATACTGAATTGGGTGTCGAGCGGTGAAGGTCCATGCAGCGCAAGTCCTGTGCGAGGACTTCCTCGACCGTTTCTCCAGGTTCGATCGAGCGCTCCGAGTGTTTGCGTATGTGCGAAGGTTTGCCCAGCGTTGCCGCCATCCCAAGGTCTCGTTTCCAGAGACGCTCAGTTCTCAAGAGCTTGCAAAAGCTCAAGAGAGGCTGATTGTACAGGCTCAGAATCGGGTATACACGAAAGAGTGTGCTTCCCTCCGATCCCATAACCGCTTAATCGGGTCAAGCGATATCCTAAGCTTGAATCCGTTCCTTGACAAGCAAGATGTCCTGCGTTCCTGTGGACGCGTAAGAGCGTCCACCTCCTTATCCTACGACGAACGGCATCCAATAATACTCCCGTTCGGCTGCGTGTTTTCACGCCTCCTGGTTTCGTTCACGCATCAAGTCTCCCTCCATGGAGGCAACCAATTTGTGATGCGGCTGGTCCGAACCAAGTTCTGGATTCCCAAGCTAAGGAACTTGGTGAAGACAGTAATTGGTGCATGCAAGACCTGCGTGATACATCGCCGCAAGCTCCAGTCGCAGCTGATGGGCGATCTCCCAACCGCTCTGTCGACCTTTTCGCGACCATTCACTAACACCGGAGTAGACTTCGCCGGTCCCTTCGACGTCAAGAGCTACGTCGGACGGGGCTGAAAGATTACGAAGGGTTACGTATGTGTCTTTGTGTGCTTCAGCACGATGGCAATCCATCTTGAGGCAACCACGGATCTGACAGCGGAAAAGTTCTTGGAGGCTTTTTCCCGATTCGTGGCACGGCGCGGGTGCCCTCGTCACATGTACTCTGACAACGGGAAAACGTTCGTCGGAGCCTCCTCCATTCTCTCAAGGATTTTGTGGAGAGCACCCGCAGTGCGGTGTTGCCGTTTTATCCTTTTCCGGACAGATCTGTCCGGTTTTTAACTGCGTCAGCCGGAAAAATTTAAAACATCCCCTAGCCTTTTATCTGTCCTTTTTATTTTGACCTGGCCTTTTTATCCGCTTTTTATTTTTGTGTAAAGTGCTGAAAAGTAATCAAAATGTACATTACTTTTATATCGATAACAGCACTTTTAATGAATGCAACCCTGTTGTAATCGTAAATCGTATATATCGATATACAGTGCTATCAGTTGTTACTTTTATTGTGAAATTTGTGCGGGAAAGATGCCAAAAGAAATTTATAAACACAAGTTCCGTGATTCATGGCTAAATCAGCCGGATCAGGTGTAGTGGATGTGTCGTGACCAAAAGTCAATGAAAAGCATTCTGCAAATACTGCAAATGCAGTATAAACCCGAAAATTGACCAGATCCGTGCACATACATATGGTGACGAAAAAGCACATACAAAATGCGCAGCCTTATGCCCAGGCAAATAAAAATAATTTTAAGCCGATAGCAACAAATGCATTGTGTAGACAAGAAGCGGCACTGGCTATGTTTGTTGCACAGCATGCTGCCACAAATCAAATCCTCAGCAAATTATGCAGTAGTCATTTTGGCGCCAAAGATTTGAGGCTGCATAGGACCAAGTGCACCAATATAAATAAAAACATGCTAGCAGTACACTTCAATGAGGATTTAAGAAATGACATTGAGTGATATTACATAAAATGTATAGAAAAAATATTCTGTCTTGTTTTTGTCCTTTTTTTAAATTTTTGACCTTTTCTATTCTTTTTATACCCGCTACCCATAGGATAGAAGGGTATTATAACTTTGTGCCGGCAGGAAATGTATGTAACAGGTAGAAGGAGGCATCTCCGACCCTATAAAGTATATATATTCTTGATCAGCGTCAACAGCCGAGACGATATAGCCATGTCCGTCTGTCCGTCTGTGTGTCTGTCCGTCTGTCCGTATGAAACACTGGATCTCAGAGACTATAAGAGATAGAGCTATAATTTTTTCGACAGCATTTGTTATGTTTGCACGCAGATCAAGTTTGTTTCAAATTTTTGCCACGCCCACTTCCGCCCCGCAAATCAAAAATAACAAGCGTAATTTTAAAGCTAGAGTTACGAATTTTGAAACATACTATAATTACTATAGTATTTATGATTCCTGAAAATTTGGTTGCGATCAGATAAAAATTGTGGAAGTTATTAAAGAAATACTTTTGTATGGGCAAAACGCCTACTTACTAGGGGTCTGAGTTGCTTTGGCCGACAATCTGGCACATTGTGCCGTCTATGGTATATTTTGAATGGTGTACTATATCGATATACCAAATATACCATTTGGTATATTTTAGTATTTTTCAGTATATTCGGTATAGTTTGAAAATGATACCGCAATATTTTGCCTTTATTAAAACTGGGTAGCGGGTATCTCACAGTCGAGCACACTCGACTGTAGCTTTCTTACTTGTTTTATAATCAATCTAGCCTTTTTCTGTAACGAGCTGACGGCAACACTGACCCGCACCCTGATTCTCACCACTCACAGCCATCAAGGTCTTGCATGGCATTTCAACCCACCGGGTGCCCCTCACATGGGGGTTTCTGGGAAGCAGGCGTCAAGAGTTTCAAGACGCATTTCTACAAAACGGTTTCCTCCGTTAAACATACGTTCGAGGAACTTTCCACCCTCCTGTCCAAAATCGAAGCGTTCCTCAATTCGCGGCCTCTGTCTCCTATGTCAGAGGATGTGAGCGACTTGGCGGCACTTACTCCCGGTCATTTCCTGGTCGGGGGTCCACTACTCTCCATGGCGGAGCCAGAGTCCAGAGAGGATGTGGAGTCCATCCGCAACCGCTGGCAACGGCTCAAGGCTCTCCATCAGCATTTCTGTGTGCGATGGAAAAACGAATATTTGAAGGAGTTGCATAAGCGGAATAAGTGGCAGTCACCCTCACGCGATCTCCAGATCGGTGACATGGTGGTCATCAGAGAGGAGAATATACCACCACAAGAATGGCGCCTCGGGCGTGTGCTGACCGCTTGCCCAGGTGCTGATGAAAGGGTCCGTATGGTAGACATCCAGATGTGTCGTGGTGTTTTCCGCCGACCAGTTGCAAAGCTGGTCCTCCTTCCTATGGGACGCACGCTCTGAGTCGCCCATTCTTCTCTCTACTGCCATCCACTATCCTGTGGTATTCTCTTCCGGCTTAGGCTATTCATCCCGCCATGTTCTTCATTTAATCTATTGTTTTACCGTTTGTTTTTCTCTTGTTTCGTCTCTTGTTTCGTCTGCTTCATCTCATTACAGTTCACCATGGCGTCCTCCAGAAGCTCATCCTGCTCCCTCTCGGACGAGGTATGTTTGAGAAGGCTCTTCTCCCCAGCACGCCCCAGTTCGCCTCCGACTGCCGGCTCTCCGCCGAGACAAGTCGCCCAGATGGAGACGGAGCCCTCCCCAGCACCGGTGGCACCGGTTACTCCGCGTGGAGTTTCCGTGCCTCGCCGGGCCGCCCCAGCGGGTGGGTATGTGCCTGCCGGCACAAACTCGTTCCGCTGTAGGGTGTGCCGCGGTGTCCATGCACTGCGCAAGTGCCCACGGTTTGCCCAGCTGACGCCAGAGAAGCGGCTCCGGGCAGTACTTGTCATTAAGTACTGTCCCAACTGCTTGGCTCATCAGCACTCCGGGGGCACTTGCCGCAGCTGTGGACGGTGCAGGCATTGTGGTGAGGACCACCACACCATTCTGCACATGCGGGACCTCAGCTCGAAGCAGCGGTTGGCGCGACAACCGAGCGGCCGACGCGACCAACCGGCACCCTCCATACCATCATCATCCCGGATGAACCGGCCCACTGCCCCACACACCAAGCCCGTGCCTGGCCCCGCCATGTCATTGACGGCACTACTCCAGTGCAAGGGGGTGAGTATTCTCCCCACGCCGCGGTCTGGCTAGACACAGGAAGACGGCCTTCGAGGCGCGAGTGCTCATGGATCCGTGCTGTCCCTGGCGCAGTAGGAGTGTGCACGGCAACGTTGCGCTCCAAGACGTCACCCATGAGCCGGAGGTCGTCTTCAAAACGGATCCGCAGCTCCAGACAACGACGCCCACCTGGACTGTCACACCAGCCGGGCCAGTTTTTCAGCAACCTTGTGTTGGCTGACAAGGACTGGATCGGCTCGGCATCGGTTTCGGCAGTCTTGGGGGCTGATGTGTACCGGACGTCGTGCTGCCGGGTATCCTCCCGAGCCAAGGCGGACTGCCTATGGCACAGAATTCCACGCTGGGCTGGATTCTGTCAGGCACGTGCTACTAGCCGTTTCGTTGCAATCCCAATATTGCAAGGGGAGAATGTTGATGCGAACGCATTGCTAAGTGAGTGGCACACCTCCGCTCCGCCGACCGAAAAGCACTCAAGCTTTTTCGCTCACTGGCAATGCGCTCAATGCGTAAGAATGCACTCAAGCTCCAGTGCTCTCAGCTTCTCTCTCCCACAACTCACCACCGCTGAGCGCAGCTTGGCACATTAGATCGTCGAAATGCCGTCGGCATTTTTCTTATAGTCAGTTCAAACCAACGATTCATTACCTGCGGTCTAATTACCCCCATTGTGCGTGTACAACAACCCGCCAAGTTTCATAATAAATATACTTTTGTTATAAGAAAAACCGCGAGTGTTGTTATTTCGAAAAAGGAAGAACTTGGATACTTTCAGCGCCCCACGTCATCATCTTCTATTTTCTGTATTGTCCGATTGTTCGTTTTGTCGATAGTCGGCGTCTGGGCGTCTCAATCTTCTATGGTCTGTATCTGTCGTTTGCTCATGTTGCCTAATTCGCGCTGATCGTCTCCTTACTAAACGTCGCTGACTATTTATAATCTGTTCGCTTTCCCTATACTCCTGATCAGCTCTACGATTCCTTGCATTACTTTCCCTCTCTTCTACAACAAAATCGTTATTTTCCCTATTTCTTCTATTTCTTAACTGCCTAGAGCGTGCTCTTTGTGATGCAGACTGTCTACTAACTCGTGGCATTTCTACTTAAATATTATAATTAATAACTACTAGTAATTGTTATATGCTAATTATATATATTTACTAAATCAAATTAGACAAAATTGGAAAATTTTGCAAATTATTAATTATGAATTTTTACATACGGTGTTTCTCCTAGGGAGGGCACGATGCAAAGGAGATAGCATCGATACACGATACCCAATGAACGATTATTTCCCTAAAATATCGATTTTTATGTATATCGGTATTTGCAAAATAAAACATCGATGCATTTCTTAGCATCGGTGTCAATAAGATTATCAGAAAATGTCGCTCAAAAATCAATGCTGGGTGCATCATTGAGTTTTGTAATAGGTTAGGTTAGGTTAGGTGGGACCGGCTGCCCCTGTACGGGGCAAAGCATGGACCAGTAGAGGTCCGTAGCTGTACCGGTAGCTTATCTACGTCTCAGAAGTCACGCAGTATGGACGCCTTTTTAGCAAAAGCCAGTAGCATCCTTGAGGTAGCCGTGAAACGTCCCGAAGATCGTTGTGGCACGGCGAATTAAGGTATTTCAACCGGAGTCGGGATAACGCTGGGCATCTACAGAGAAGATGCTCGAGTGTTTCCTTAACCCGGGCTCGTTGCATTTCCTGCACTGATCACTGTTCGTGATACCCAGCTTTACAGCATAGACAGCCGACAGACAGTGACCGGTTAAAATACCTAGCATTAGCCTGCAGTCTTTCCTTGAAAGCTGCATGACGAAATTGGTTAAGTTTTTATTGGTAGAGGCACACATCAGCCTTGCAGTTTTGCACGAGTTGGCATTGCGCCAGCTAGCGTCCCACTGAAGTCTGGAGCGCACCTCAATTTCCTGCCTAGAGTTCGCAGGGATATCGGAACATTGCACATGTTACCGACATCGAGCCCCACTCCCTCTTTGGCGAGAGAGTCTGCGATCTCGTTGCCATCGATGCCCTGGTGGGTTGGGATCCAATAGATACGCACGACCGCAGACGCGTTCAGCGACTCTATTGCTCTTCTGCTGTCCAGGACAACTTTGGACTTGACCACATCAGAGTATATTGATCTTATTGCAGCCTGGCTGTCAACAAAGATGTTAATAGAGTTATGATTACACTGTAAACCCCGAGCCAATTCGGCAGCCTTGCCAATGGCGAAAACTTCCGCCTGAAAGATGCTGCAGTGGTCTGGGGTTTATAGGAATGTTTGGAGACCGGGTCCGGGCGGTATACAGCCGCTCCGACACCATCATCCATCTTCGACCCGTCGGTGAAGAGGTTGAGGGCTTCGGGAATGCATAACCCTTCCCGCCAGCAGTCCGGTTCCAAGATTATTGTTTTAATATGGTCAGTACTGGTAAGGGGATAGTATAGTCCAGGTCTCTACTAGTCTCCCTACCAATGGCGCTGTGACCATAGCCTAACAGACCAGATTGCCTGTTGCGGCAATCCTTAGGGACGATTTTGCGGCTATGGATTGCGCGTATAGGTTCAACGGTTCGACGCCAGCTATTACCTCGAGGGCTTTAGTTGGCGTCGACCTGATAGCGCCTGTGATGCACAGTAGCGCTTGACGCTGTGTCCTTTCCATGATGGATAGGTACGTCCTTTTACCGTGGCCTGCCACCACACTATGACACCATAGGTGAGGATAGGGCGAACAACTGAGATGTATATCCACCGCATTAGATTGGGTGAGAGGTCCCAAGTGCAACTAAGCATCTTTTTCGCCATGTATAAGGCTCCGGTGGCCTTCTTCACCCTTTCTAGCACGTTAAGCTTCCATGACGGTTTGCTGTCCAGAACCACACCTAGGTATTTTACTGCTAGGCTCGGCTTTAGGATGGTGCAGCCTATTTTTGGGGGACCACGCAGGTACCTTATACCTCTTCGTGAAGAGGATAAGGTCCGTTTTGTCCGCGTTAATGCTGAGCCCGGCTGATTCGGCCCATGCTTTAACTTCCGTAAAGTAAGTTCCATTACGGGTGGACCAGATTCCAAAGGAGAGGCGAGAGAACCCCACCCTGGGGAGTGCCACCTCGCACTACCTTTGTAATGGCCGCATCGCCCCACGTAGCCACCACCCACAGTGGGCGATTTGGTCCCGCTAGCGGCATTTAATTCAAATTTTCAAATTTAAAAATCCGTTAATATTTTTCACATATCGATAGCAGATGCTTTGATTAGATTTTTAAAAGCTTTTGAAAGCTCTACGATCACCTGATCATCAGCTGTGATCGGTCAAACACACCATATGATTTCGCAAAGAGCTTTACACAATTTTTTCTCTTTGCGCGCATGGAATTTGAGTTCCTCGGAAATTTACAATTTTTGGTGAATTTGTTAGAAGTTTGGTTTTTTATTATATTCAAGGTATGTATTTTCAAAAATCAATGTTTGTGACCGGTCTATAAATGTGTAGCTCATAAAACGTAGTGGTAATTCAGTGTATTAACAACTAGCCCGGATTAGCGTACACCTGTCTTTCGTGGAGTAGAACTTAATTTGTTCAACTAAGCTCAGTCTAACTCCTTTATTAGCCGAAAGTGTGAATCAGTGGCGTCCAAAATGTGTTATATGAACTGCTATTATCTGCTAGCCTTGAAACTATGGTACTTTTTAAACACAGTGTTAGTACCAAAAGCGATATTTTTAGTATTGCACTCAGAAGTCATCCCATTTTTTCCATCATCCCATCATTTTTAGATAAAGTTTATATATGAAATATGTTAATTGAAGTTCAAATAAAATAAAAGTACAACAAAATTTTAAATTTAAAAATAATTTTTTAAATTAAAAAAAAATAAAAAAATTAAAAAAATTTTTAACTTAAAAATTCTATGATTTTTCTGATCAGTGAAAAACCGACTGAAGATATCTATTTTAGTTTAGAAGTTATTAATTAAATGCCGAGGGCGGGACCAAATCGCCCACTGTGCGGGAGCGACGCTTTGCCAGAACTTGCTGCTCTATTGCTGCATTCGTGTGTGTTATATTTCGCCTACGTGATGTTGCGATTCGAGCCGCTGAAGGCAAAACTGTCTCGAGATTGTTTACGGTTCTGTTGATGTCATCTTCGTCGGTTAGCTGTAGTGTAAGTTCAAGGTGTGAACTTATGTATTTTTGAATTTGAGGCAGTTTGTGCTGATAGAGGTTAACATGACGGGGTTGTCATTACTAACTGGCTGTTGGTTTAGGCTAAAGAGTACAGGCGAGTGGTCTGATGATAGAGCCGGGAGTAGTGATAGTAGTTACAACAGCCGCTAATCAGATTACGTGGGATGTTTTTGTAACTGCGAAGTCAATCAAGTCTGGCAATTTTCTTGGATCACTAGGCCAGTGAGTGAACCAGGGAAACGCAGTCAAGTTTGTTTCTAGGTTTTATAATTGCTTGATACAGCTGTCTTCCTTTCGGGGACACGAGGCGAGATCCCCAGTGCGTGTGCTTAGCGTTATAGTCTCCTGCTGCTATAAAGTAATTGCCTAGCGAGTTGAAGTAGTCAATAAATTGGGCTTCGAATATCGTAAAGCGAGAAGGACAGTATACCGCGGCTAGTGTTATATTGTGACAATCCAACTGTATAACGATAGATGTGGTTTTAATCAGTATTCCAGTGCCTCCATGGTTTGTACTGTAGAACAAATAGCCTCGGATGTGGAAATTGTATTTGTTGGTAAGGTGGTTTTCTGCAAGTCGCATTACGTCGATTTCATTGTCATTCATTAATTGTGCTAACTCAATTTTGTGCTGTGGAACGCCGTTGGCATTCCACAGTGCAATGCGTAACGGACCCATTGATTATTTTGAATGCTTTGGAGCATCTGAATCAAAATATTTTGATTTGTCATCAGACTTTGCATGGTTTTCGCATAAAAGCAATGAAATCCTCCATGCTTTGTTGCAGTCTGAGTATCATCGTTTCCATTTTATATTCTATGTGCTCTACAGGTTGGTAATTGACTGTAGGTGGTGATTGGTCATTGCAAGTATTCGATTTTATAACGCTTGAAAAGCTTACGTTATTAATTATGTTGGAACTACCGAGTTATGACCTGGCTGCTGACGAAAAGAAAACTTCAGAAGTGTAGTTTTCGGTGTGGTTTCCTCCGCAGTTACTACATTTTTAGTGGTTGGGTCCTTTTGTGCTTTCAATTCAGCAGATGTATGCAGTCAGTGAGTAACTCGAGTTCGATCTCTGTGGTTTTAAGCATAGCATCCCACGACTATGTAGTGTAATAATGGGGTCAAGATTGTAAATTAAAGAACAAATTGCTCTAAAATTTTGGAAAACGTCTGTTAACAATAAAACATCAGTTTTCAAATACAATTCTAAGTATTCCTTCAATGATCGACAATTGAAATGATACCATACTTGGATGGCATGAGCGTAATCCTCTTCTGAGCATTCTGACTCTGTTAAATTACTAAAGAACTTAGACCTTGGTGGGAGAGAAGTTTCTTCTAATTTTTCATCACAATCTAAATATTCGTAGGGAAAACACGAATACACGAAACTACATATCCTGCGAAGTAGTTCAAAATCTGAGTTGTTTGTGTACTGTGATTTCAGCACATTAAAATTGTCCTGACTCAAATTCCCCGCGAGTGTGTCTAGACTAGAGGGCATGAATCTGATAGTATCCAAAAACCTGATTTCTAACGTATTTTTCCGAAGAGGGAGATATTTAGAAATTGATATAAATAATTCCTTATTCAAAGGAATAACATTTATTTCCCCTCAATTTCTCCAAGTTCATTAACAAACAAATAAGAATCATATTTGGGGAAATTGTGAAAAATACGGGGATATTTTCAAATTTATTGAATGTACTTACGATGAAATATTTTTAATCCACACATAGTGTCCATGAATACCCGCCGTTGGTCCGTCGACGAATAATAAGTTAATGGCGATTCTCATTTCCAATCCATCGCAGTAAAGCGGTCCAGTTATTTTGTAGATTCCTCATCATACCCGAAAACATTTAAACTGATGTGAGGGTTTTGTTGAGTGAACTCTTTTATTTTTCAATTTCCATCGGGAATGTTAATCCATTGAAGTCAATACTTACGTTGTTCACCTCAATTATTGGGGACGTGATCTCAACACCATAACTATTGCAATGGTATGATCTACTTATTGGTTTGAGGGCCGATATAATTGCCCACTTAAAACAGAAGGCATCTTTGTTATGTACATTAACAACTGCCTTTATATTTTTAATTTAAGCGGAAGCTCAAAATGATTTGATCCTTTTGTCGGATCACATTTATCCATCCGCTGTCCTTTTCCTGAAACTCACTCATCTTTGCGTCTATCACATTTTTATGCGATTCAAAGAAGTGGAGGAAGTTAAATCCAGTCGTAACCAGAGACATTGTGCTCTGGAATGATTTTATTTCTCGTTGAATATCATGCTCTTTTATTAGCATGTACTCAGCAAACAACTCAAAATTGCATTTTGTTGAGAGGTGGGTAGTCATCACGCATTCCAAGTGAGGAATCAGTGCTAATCCAGCCTTACTTAGGAATTAAATGGGCATCCCAACATCCGCTCCGTCGTTCTCAAACATATATTGGAGAATACGTCCCTTGTATCCATTCACAATCTGCTTGATTCTTCCGTCCACCGGACGGATAGAGTTGTATTTATGCAACTCGGTGCGAGCGTGGAAATGCCATTGCATACCTGCAGGTAGGTAATGCTGGCAGGAATAGCAATACTCCTCATTGATGGTGTTGGTAGTGTTGTTGAAGTTGTTGGTATTTTCGCAATTCATTGTTGATGCTTTTGTTTGTTTTTGTTTTATTGGTTGAATGTAAAAAGTTTATTTTGTTTGTAGTATTGGTTTTAAAGTATTTGATTGTTTATTGTAAAATTGATTTTACAATGTTGTTTAACAATTATTATTGAATTTTAAAATTTGTTTAAACAAACTTGATTTCGAAAGTTACTAACAATTTTCACTGCACAATTATAGTTTGTTTTCGACGAGGGTTTTATTGTTAATGTTGAAGTTATAAACAATTTTCACTGCACAATTATTCCCTTAACAATTTTTAAATATTGTTAACTTTGGAGAATCGCGGAGCCGACACAAGCTAGAAGTGATTTTAAGGACTTTGGGTTTCTGGATGAAGACCGAGGAAAACTGAATATTGGGCGATTGTCGGTGAGTATTCATGGTGTGCTGGCCTCATTGCACTGCGTTACCGACTTTTTCGTACATTCGTCACGTCTTGGTTATAACATTCGGCATTTCTTTCAGATTTTCTATTTTATCTTCAACTGTCTTGGAAATGGCGTTGTGCTCTCGTGTGAATTCCATCACGTTCCCATCCTTTTTAACGTTCATCACGTGATCCTTCCTCCGCTCCGATTTCGAATACATTCGAATTGATGAGATAAGTGAGTGTGGCGCCTTCGATCGTTATACAGGTAGCGTTGAGCTTCCGAACATATTTCATCACGTTTCGCAACGTTGATTCGTTTTGACGTTCACGTATTCGATCGTCTCGGATGTGGCGTTGCGTCACGTTTCCGTACTTTCGTTTCGTAACGTTGACGTATTCGATCGACTGCGACCCCGACCCCGTCCCCGATGCCATCTCGCGACACGCGACCTCGACCCCGACCCCGACCCCGAATCCGAAGATCGATAACGGATTTGTGTGACGAAACGCACCCGACCCCGATCCCGATCCTTTCATCGCAACGTCAGGGGTCACGTCCGATTCGTCGCACAAATCCCACACTTGACATTAATGACAGGTGACCCTAATTAACACTTCCTTGCACAAGAATTAGATGTGTATAGAAATTTGATATTCAACTACTATCCACTACAAAGCACTACAAGTACGGCCAAACGGAAATATAAGCGAGTTCTTTGTCACTTTATGAATACTTACAAGCATATACATATATATATATAGTAATATATCCACCACCAGAATAATTTCTCGTACGTGACAAACACTCATAATTATTCCCTATCTTCCAAATTCTTTCCCACAAGTCAAATCATAAACATAAACACTTGTCGCGACGGCACCGACTGTCACAAATAGAAAGATCCTATTACATTGGCGATCGTGCCACTTCCAAAATCAAAGTCCATTAAAACTTTCCGTTTGCAACTTGAGGACTCAGCATTACTGCACTAACACAAACACAAAACATCACACGTATGTTAGCCCTAAGTCGTAATAAGAACTTTCATGTTAGAGCCCAACATATTGTGAGCTTAGTTTTTAAGACACTTTCCTCATTCAAGACGCGTAACCCGCGAGTTTATAAATAAAAATAAAGTAGTCTATTAAGTAAACAAAAATAAAATCCTTGCGTTTTATTTTTTACTGTTCGTGCACCGCGAACTTATAATTGGCGCAGCCGGTAGGATACGTCGATCTAGTTACTGAATCAACAAAGTAGTCGTGAACCGCTAGAAGGACTTTAACATTGTCCCGGGAGAACGCGTCCAAGTTGTGAATTAGCCAAAACGTATCCGCGAAAAACATCTACGTGCGTGAGTGCGTTATTAAACGGTAATACAAAAACCTTGTAAAAATCCGTCATAATAAAATCTCAAAACCCGAACCACGTGTGCAAATCAATAACAATTCAAAAATGGCAACCGAATTAACTGAAGCACACTTAAACCAGTGTCTAAATCAAATCAAACACGTGCCAGCGTTTGATAACGGAGCAGAAAACTTGTCGGCATTTATAAAGAGAATAGATTTCATTCTGTCTCTATACCCAACAACTGATGTACGCCAAAGCAGCGTAATCTTCGGTGCTATTGAGCGACAACTGGATGGAGAAGCCTTGCGTACATCCCAGATTACACAATCCAACAATTGGATGTCGCTGAGATCGTCCTAATCGAGGAATTCAAGACGCAGACACCTTATGAAGAGTTACTAAGAAGACTATACAATACCAACTGGAATGGAAGCCTACGTAAGTTCGTAGAAGAGCTCGAGAGAAAATCCTATATTATTAGCAATAAGTTAGCACTAGACACTGACGGTAGCACAGCAATAATTTATAAAAATGCATTAAAAATAACAACAAAAATGTAATAACCAGAAAATTACCAGACAGGATATACATGACCTTAGGAAGGCATGATATAACTTCAATAAGCAATCTAAAAGCAGTTGCTCAAACAGAAGGCATTTATGAGTCTTATGAGACTCAGAATAACCATAAAAGTGAAAACAATAGTCGTAGGAATCAAAATAAATCTTACGCAAACTATTCAAACAATTCTCATTCAGATGATTCGTCCAATTCAAAACCACAAACTAATTACTCAAATTCAAATCAGAATAATCAAAATCTTCACCAAGAATTCAATAAAAACTAAAAGAAGCTCAAACACAAAACCCTTATAACTATTCGAGGGATACTTCAACAAGCCGTGGGCCTAACCCACCGGTAAAAGACAAAGAGAGAGCCAAAGCGGCCAGTTCAAAATGGAGCATGGTGAAAATTTTCATCAAAATGCCTCGGAACTAAATGCAGAACAAACACACCATACATAAGAATCAAAATGAATGAAGTGAACCTAAAATGTATCATTGATACAGGTTCCTCAATAAACCTTTTAAAACAAAATACTTTCAGTTTTCCAATTTATAAAAATCCAATCAATGTTCAAACAATTAATGGCACTACCGAATTATCAGAAAGTATACTTTTTAGTCCCAGCAGACTTTGCCCTACAAAACAAAAATTTTACATTCATAATTTCTCTGAAAATTATGATATGCTATTAGGAAGAGAATACTTAAAAGCCAGTAAAACCCAAATTGATTACGAAAATGGCACAGTTACATTAGGAGAATATAAATTTACATTTCAAAACGAAGAAGAAAATTCTGAAGAAACTTACACAGAAGATTGTGCAAATCCACCCTTGACCGAAGATAGGCCATTCAACTTCGCAATCGAAGATGAATTAAAAGAGTGTAATGAGTTCAGACGTGAACATCTCAACACGGAAGAAGTAGAAAAACTAAAAAGGTTTTACATGAATTTCGCGATATTCAGTACCGGGAAGGTGAAAATTTGACTTTCACCAGTACGATTAAGCATTCAATTCAAACGAAACACGAAGACCCAATATATAAAAGACCCTACAAGTATCCACAGGCTTACGATCAAGAGGTCAATAAACAAATTAACGAAATGATAGAGCAGGGCATAATTAAGAAATCAAAATCCCCTATTGTTCACCCATCTGGATTGTTCCGGTTAGTCATTGACTACCGAAACCTCAATGAAATAACCATTGACGACAAATTCCCCATACCAAATATGGATGAGATCCTAGACAAGTTAGGCAAATGCCAATACTTCACTACGATCGATCTTGCAAAGGGTTTCCATCAAATCCAAATGAATCCCGACTCAATTGCAAAAACTGCCTTTTCAACCAAGCATGGTCACTACGAATTTACTCGTATGCCCTTTGGGCTTAAAAATGCTCCAGCGACTTTCCAGCGCTGTATGAATAACCTACTTGAAGATCTGATTTTCAAGGATTGTCTAGTTTACTTAGATGATATTATTATCTACTCCACTTCATTGGAAGAGCATATATCATCCATTTCGAAAGTCTTCTCAAAACTTCGGGAAGCAAATTTGAAATTACAATTAGACAAATGCGAATTCATGAAAAAGGAAACTGATTTCCTCGGGCATGTAATCACCACGCAAGGTATAAAACCAAATCCAAACAAAATTAAGGCAATTGTTGAATTCCCAATACCAAAGACACTAAAAGAAATCAAATCATTCCTAGGTTTATGCGGATTTTATCGCAAATTTATACCCAATTTCGCAAGTATTGCAAAACCCATGACAACAAAGTTGAAGAAAAACGCCACCATAAACATAAAAGATCCCACTTATGTATCAGCATTTGAAAAATTCAAAGTTTTAATAACGTCCGATCCGATACTAGTTTATCCAAATTTCGAGAAACCATTCTCATTGACTACAGATGCTAGCAACTTTGCTATAGGCGCTGTTCTATCACAAGAACACAAACCCATTTGCTATGCAAGTCGAACTTTAAACGAACACGAATCAAACTATTCAGCTATAGAGAAAGAACTATTAGCTATCGTGTGGGCAACCAAATATTTCCGTTCTTACCTATTCGGTAGAAAATTCCAGATCTTAAGCGATCACAAGCCATTAGTTTGGCTCATTAACATTAAAGAACCAAACATGAAATTACAAAGATGGAAAATCCGATTAAACGAATACGATTATCAAATCAAGTATTTACCAGGAAAGGAAAATAACGTAGCAGATGCACTTTCACGTATAAAAATAGAAGAGAATTTCTTAGGAGAAGATGCAATTAGCACAGGAGCAACTATACATAGTGCTCAAGAGGACAGTCAATATCACATACCAATAACTGAAAGACCTTTAAACTACTTTAACAGGCAAATAGAATTCATAAAAGTGACGATAATAAAGTTGAAACAACTCACTATTTTCATAAACTTAACATTAAAATTTCTTACAAGGAAATGACTAACCAATATGCCAAAGATATGATAAAGGAATATCTTTGCTCGAAAAATAGTATTGTCTATTTTCATGATGAAATAGATTTTCCAATTTTTCAAAGAGCCTATTTAGAAATAATAAGCCCAAGTAATATAACTAAAATAATGAAAACAAGCTTAAAATTAATTGACTTACAAACCTTTGCAGAGTTTAAAGAATTAATTTTAAAACACATAAAAATTGTTACATCCAGGTATAGAAAAACAATAAATTGGTTTAAGGAAAAATATTATTACCCTGATTACCAGAAACTAATACAAAATCTAATTAATGAATGCGAAATTTGCAACATAGCTAAAACCGAACATAGAGATACAAAACTCACGTTCGAGATAACACCCGAAGTACTTAATGTTAGGGATAAATATGTTATAGATTTTTATATGATAGATAAGAAACAATTTCTTTCTTGTATAGACGTTTATTCCAAATTCACAACATTAGTTGAAGTTCAAAGTAGAGATTGGTTAGAAGCTAAAAGAGCTTTACTAAAAGTTTTCAATGAAATGGGAAAACCCATAGAAATAAAAGCAGACAAAGACTCAGCATTCATCAGTGCAGCTTTGCAAATTTGGTTACAAGAAGAAGGCATAAAAATTAACATAACAACAAGTAAAACAGGAATATCAGATATAGAAAGGTTTCATAAAACTATAAATGAAAAGTTAAGAATAATAGGAAGCGACGATAATATTGAGAATAAAATTACAAAGTTCGAAACAATATTATATACTTATAATCATAAAACAAAACATAAAGCAACTAATAGAACTCCAGCAGATATTTTTATTTATGCAGGAACCCCTGAATATAACTCACAAGAGAATAAAGTAAATCAAATAAATAACCTCAATAAAAACAGAAGTGATTTTGAAGTAGATACACGATTTAGACAAGCCCCATTGGTTAAATCAAAACCACAAATCCTTTCAAAAAACAGGTAACATTAAAAGCTCGATGAAAAACATTACGAAGAAACGAATAGAGGTAGAAAAGTTACACATTATAGATCGAAGTTTAAAGAAGAAAGTAATTAACAAAAGTAAATATGTTAATTCCAGCCCAAGTGACGAAACATCCTAAATTACTGATGTTACTTATATTGTCAATTATTTGCACAACCGTAAACGCTCAACAAGTTGAAGTAAATCCCATTCAAAATGATCAAGGATTCATCCTATTTGAGTCAGGAACAATTAATTTACCAATATCCTTCGAACATCATTGCTTAACTATAAACGTAACACAAATAGAGAACTCTTTTGATTTATTATTAACTCAAAGCCATATCTTTAATAAGTACCCCCAAATAAAATATTTAATGAATAAATTAGAAAAGCAAATGGCAGGTATCAGAATAACAAGTCGTGCTAAACGAGGTTTATTCGATTTCATAGGATCATCACTTAAATTCCTTTTCGGCATATTAGATGAAGAAGATAAGAAACAATTTGAAAACCAAATTAACATTATTGCCCATAATTCAATTCAGGCAAATAATCTTAATGATTTTATAAATACATTTAATCAAGGTATTAATATTATAAATAATCAAAGCAAAATTTTGGAAGAAGAAAACAATTAAATTCATTAATTTTAACATTGAACATTTTACCGAATATATAGAAGATATCGAACTAAGCCTACAATTAACTCGCTTAGGAATATTTAATCCAAAATTACTTAAACACGATCAAATAGATCACATTAATCACGAAAAGTTGATGAATATTAAAACTTCTGCTTGGTTCAGTACACTTACAAATGAAATTTTCATCATGTCCCATATTCCATTGAGTAATCTTGAAACCAAAACTTTCCAAGTAATCCCTTACCCAGATAAGAATGGACAAATCATCAATGAAAATGTTGAAGGAAAATTTTATCTACACAATAACTTTGTTTCAAATTCAATCTCTAAAAAGATCATAAATGACCACTGCATAAATAATATAATAAAACATGAAACTCCAGTTTGCACTTTTAATAAATACCGTAAACAAGAATTTATACAAATAGTAGAGCCGAATATCATAATAACCTGGAACTTAACCAGAACCAAACTAAATCAGAATTGTAATGATTTAGATATGTACATCGAAAAAGATAAAATAATAAAAATATTTAATTGTACCATTGAATTAAAAATGTTAAAATTGCAAATAGAGCACAACAATTTACAACCATTATGTTTACAGAATATAATGTAACTAAAATAGAACCACTATCACATATTGAAAGAAATGATTATGTATAACAATAGAGAAAACAATAATTACAAATATTCAATAATTACGATTGTATTAATATTAATCCTCATTGTTATATACAACTTAGTGAATAAGAAAATTAAAACACTATTCAACATAATAACACAAAAATTTGTAAGAACACATGACACAGACATAAGTGCTAATGCTGAAACCGATAATATTGAAATTCCAGTCCCACTTATGTACCCTGAACTAAACGCTTGAGGACAAGCTAACCTCTATAGGTTGGGGGAGTAATATATCCACCACCAGAATAATTTCTCGTACGTGACAAACACTCATAATTATTCCCCTATCTTCCAAATTCTTTCCCACAAGTCAAATCATAAACATAAACACTTGTCGCGACGGCACCGACTGTCACAAATAGAAAGATCCTATTACATTGGCGATCGTGCCACTTCCAAAAATCCAAAGTCCATTAAAACTTTCCGTTTGCAACTTGAGGACTCAGCATTACTGCACTAACACAAACACAAAACATCACACGTATGTTAGCCCTAAGTCGTAATAAGAACTTTCATGTTAGAGCCCAACATATTGTGAGCTTAGTTTTTAAGACACTTTCCTCATTCAAGACGCGTAACCCGCGAGTTTATAAATAAAAATAAAGTAGTTTATTAAGTAAACAAAAATAAAATCCTTGCGTTTTATTTTTTACTGTTCGTGCACCACGAACTTATAATTATATATATATATATATATGGATATGTAAATATATATAGTAATATATCCACCACCAGAATAATTTCTCGTACGTGACACATACTCATAATTATTCCCCTATCTTCCAAATTCTTTCCCACAAGTCATATTATAAACATAAACACTTGTCGCGACGGGACCAACTGTCACAAATAAAAGATCCTATTACATTGGCGATCATGCCACTTTCAAAAGTCCAAAGTCAATTAAAAATTTCCATTGCAACTTGAGGACTCAGCATTATTGCACTAACACAAACACAAACATCACACGTATGTTAGCTTTAAGTCGTAATAAGAACTTTCATGTTAAAGCTCAGCATATTGTGAGTTTAGTTTTAAAGACACTTTCCTCACTTAAGACGCGTAGCCCGCGAGCTTATAAATAAAAATAAAGTAGTCTATTAAGTAAACAAAAATAAATCCTTGTGTTTTATTTTTTTACTGTTCGTGCACCGCGAACATTTAATTGGCGCAGCCGGTAGGATACGTCGTACTAGTTACTGAATCAACAAAGCAGTCGTGAGCCGCTAGAAGGACTTTAACATTGTCCCGGGTGAACGCGTCCTAGTTGTGAACTAGACAAAACGTATCCGCGAAAAACATCTACGTGCGTGAGTGCGTTATTAAAACGGTAATATAAAAACCTTGTAAAAATCCGTCATAATAAAAAACTCAAAAACCCGAACCACGTGTGCAAATCAATAACAATTCAAAAATGGCAACCGAATTAACAGAAGCACACTTAAACCACTGTCTAAATCAAATCAAACACGTGCCAGCGTTTGATAACGGAGCAGAAAATTTGTCGGCATTTATAAAGAGAATAGATTTCATACTGTCTCTATACCCAACAACTGATGTAAGCCAAAGCAGCGTAATCTTCGGTGCTATTGAGCGACAACTGGATGGAGAAGCCTTGCGTACATCCCAGATTACACAATCCAACAATTGGATGTCGCTGAGATCGTCCCTAATCGAGGAATTCAAGACGCAGACACCTTATGAAGAGTTACTAAGAAGACTATACAATACCAACTGGAATGGAAGCCTACGTAAGTTCGTAGAAGAGCTCGAGAGAAAATCCTATATTATTAGCAATAAGTTAGCACTAGACACTGACGGTAGCACAGCAATAATTTATAAAAATGCATTAAAAATAACAACAAAAATGTAATAACCAGAAAATTACCAGACAGGATATACATGACCTTAGGAAGGCATGATATAACTTCAATAAGCAATCTAAAAGCAGTTGCTCAAACAGAAGGCATTTATGAGTCTTATGAGACTCAGAATAACCATAAAAGTGAAAACAATAGTCGTAGGAATCAAAATAAATCTTACGCAAACTATTCAAACAATTCTCATTCAGATGATTCGTCCAATTCAAAACCACAAACTAATTACTCAAATTCAAATCAGAATAATCAAAATCTTCACCAAGAATTCAATAAAAACTAAAAGAAGCTCAAACACAAAACCCTTATAACTATTCGAGGGACACCTCAACAAGCCGTGGGCCTAACCCACCGATGAAAAGACAAAGAGAAAGCCAAAGCGGCCAGTTCAAAATGGAGCAAGGTGAAAATTTTCATCAAAGTGCCTCGGAACTAAATGCAGAGCAAACACACCATACATAAGAATCAAAATGAATGAAGTGAACCTAAAATGTATCATTGATACAGGTTCCTCAATACCCTTTTAAAACAAAATACTTTCAGTTTTCCAATTTATAAAAATCCAATCAATGTTCAAACAATTAATGGCACTACCGAATTATCAGAAAGTATACTTTTGGTCCCAGCAGACTTTGCCCTACAAAACAAAAATTTTACATTCATAATTTCTCTGAAAATTATGATATGCTATTAGGAAGAGAATACTTAAAAGCCAGTAAATCCCAAATTGATTACGAAAATGGCACAGTTACATTAGAAGAATATAAATTTACATTTCAAAACGAAGAAGAAAATTCTGAAGAAACTTACACAGAAGATTGTGCAGATCCACCCTTGACCGAAGATAGGCCATTCAACTTCGCAATCGAAGATGAATTAAAAGAGTGTAATGAGTTCAGACTTGAACATCTTAACACAGAAGAGGTAGAAAAACTAAAAGGTTTTACATGAATTTCGCGATATTCAGTACCTGGAAGGTGAAAATTTGACTTTCACCAGTACGATTAAGCATTCAATTCAAACGAAACACGAAGACCCATTATATAAAAGACCCTATAAATACCCACAGGCTTACGATCAAGAAGTCAATAAACAAATCAACGAAATGATAGAGCAGGGCATAATTAAAAATCAAAATCCCTTATTGTTCGCCCATCTGGATTGTTCCAAAGAAAATGGACGCTTCAGGAAAGCAAAAATTCCGGTTAGTCATTGACTACCGAAACCTCAATGAAATAACCATTGACGACAAATTCCCCATACCAAATATGGATGAGATCCCAGACAAGTTAGGCAAATGCCAATACTTCACTACGATCGATCTTGCAAAGGGTTTCCATCAAATCCAAATGGATCCCGATTCAATTGCAAAAACTGCCTTTTCAACCAAGCATGGTCACTACGAATTTACTCGTATGCCCTTTGGGCTTAAAAATGCTCCAGCGACTTTCCAGCGCTGTATGAATAACCTACTTGAAGATCTGATTTTCAAGGATTGTCTAGTTTACTTAGATGATATTATTATCTACTCCACTTCATTGGAAGAGCACATATCATCCATTTCGAAAGTCTTCTCAAAACTTCGGGAAGCAAATTTGAAATTACAATTAGACAAATGCGAATTCATGAAAAAGGAAACTGATTTCCTCGGGCATGTAATCACCACGCAAGGTATAAAACCAAATCCAAACAAAATTAAGGCAATTGTTGAATTCCCAATACCAAAAACACCAAAAGAAATCAAATCATTCCTAGGTTTATGCGGATTTTATCGCAAATTTATACCCAATTTCGCAAATATTGCAAAACCCATGACAACAAAGTTGAAGAAAAACGCCACCATAAACATAAAAGATCCCACTTATGTGTCAGCATTTGAAAAATTCAAAGTTTTAATAACATCCGATCCGATACTAGTTTATCCAAATTTCGAGAAACCATTCTCATTGACTACAGATGCTAGCAACTTCGCTATAGGCGCCGTTCTATCACAGGAACACAAACCCATTTGCTATGCAAGTCGAACTTTAAACGAACACGAATCAAACTATTCAGCTATAGAGAAAGAACTATTAGCTATCGTGTGGGCAACCAAATATTTCCGTTCTTACCTATTCGGTAGAAAATTCCAGATCTTAAGTGATCACAAGCCACTAGTTTGGCTCAGTAACATTAAAGAACCAAACATGAAATTACAAAGATGAAAAATCCGATTAAACGAATACGATTATCAAATCAATTATTTACCAGGAAAAGAAAATAACGTAGCAGATGCACTTTCACGTATAAAAATAGAAGAGAATTTCTTAGGAGAAGATGCAATTAGCACAGGAGCAACTATACATAGTGCTCAAGAGGACAGTCAATATCACATACCAATAATCGAAAGACCTTTAAACTACTTTAACAGGCAAATAGAATTCATAAAAGTGACGATAATAAAGTTGAAACAACTCACTATTTTCATAAACTTAACATTAAAATTTCTTACAAGGAAATGACTAACCAATATGCCAAAGATATGATAAAGGAATATCTTTGCTCGAAAAATAGTATTGTCTATTTTCATGATGAAATAGATTTTCCAATTTTTCAAAGAGCCTATTTAGAAATAATAAGCCCAAGTAATATAACTAAAATAATGAAAACAAGCTTAAAATTAATTGACTTACAAACCTTTGCAGAGTTTAAAGAATTAATTTTAAAAACACATAAAAAGTTGTTACATCCAGGTATAGAAAAAACAATAAATTGGTTTAAGGAAAAATATTATTACCCTGATTACCAGAAACTAATACAAAATCTAATTAATGAATGTGAAATTTGCAACATAGCTAAAACCGAACATAGAGATACAAAACTCACGTTCGAGATAACACCCGAAGTACTTAATGTTAGGGATAAATATGTAATAGATTTTTATATGATAGATAAGAAACAATTTCTTTCTTGTATAGATGTTTATTCCAAATTCACAACATTAGTTGAAGTTCAAAGTAGAGATTGGTTAGAAGCTAAAAGAGCTTTACTAAAAGTTTTCAATGAAATGGGAAAACCCATAGAAATAAAAGCAGACAAAGATTCAGCATTCATCAGTGCAGCTTTGCAAATTTGGTTACAAGAAGAAGGCATAAAAATTAACATAACAACAAGTAAAACAGGAATATCAGATATAGAAAGGTTTCATAAAACTATAAATGAAAAGTTAAGAATAATAGGAAGCGACGATAATATTGAAAATAAAATTACAAAGTTCGAAACAATATTATATACTTATAATCATAAAACGAAAGGCAACTAATAGAACTCCAGCAGATATTTTTATTTATGCAGGAACCCCTGAGTATAACTCACAAGAGAATAAAGTAAATCAAATAAATAACCTCAATAAAAACAGAAGTGATTTTGAAGTAGATACACGATTTAGACAAGCTCCATTGGTTAAATCAAAAATCACAAATCCTTTCAAAAAGACAGGTAACATTAAAAGCTCGATGAAAACATTACGAAGAAACTAATAGAGGTAGAAAAGTTACACACTATAGATCGAAGTTCAAAAGAAGAAAGTAATTAACCAAAGTAAATATGCTAATTCCAGCCCAAATGATGAAACATCCTAAATTGCTGATGTTACTTATATTGTCAATTATTTGCACAACCGTAAACGCTCAACAAGTCGAAGTAAATCCCATTCAAAATGATCAAGGATTCATCGTATTTGAGTCAGGAACAATTAATTTACCAATATCCTTCGAACATCATTGCTTAACTATAAACGTAACACAAATAGAGAACTCTTTTGATTTATTATTAACTCAAAGCCATATCTTTAACAAGTACCCCCAAATAAAATATTTAATTAATAAATTAGAAAAGCAAATGGCAGGTATCAGAATAACAAGTCGTACTAAACGAGGTTTATTCGATTTCATAGGATCATCACCTAAATTCCTTTTTGGCACATTAGATGAAGAAGATAAGAAACAATTTGAAAACCAAATTAACATTATTGCCCATAATTCAATTCAGGCAAATAATCTTAATGATTTTATAAATACATTTAATCAAGGTATTAATATTATAAATAATCAAAGCAAAATTTTGGAGGAAGAAAAGCAATTAAATTCATTAATTTTAACATTGAACATTTTACCGAATATATAGAAGATATCGAACTAAGCCTACAATTAACTCGCTTAGGAATATTTAATCCAAACTTACTTAAACACGATCAAATAGATCACATTAATCACGAAAAGTTGATGAATATTAAAACTTCTGCTTGGTTCAGTACACTTACAAATGAAATTTTCATCATGTCCCACATTCCATTGAGTAATCTTGAAACTAAAACTTTCCAAGTAATCCCTTACCCAGATAAGAATGGATAAATCATCAATGAAAATGTTGAAGGAAAATTTTATCTACACAATAACTTTGTTTCAAATTCAATCTCTAAAAAATTATAAATGACCAATGCATAACTAATATAATAAAACATGAAACTCCAGTTTGCACTTTTAATAAATATCGTACACAAGAATTTATACAAACAGTAGAGCCAAATATCATAATAACCTGAACTTAACCAGAACCAAACTAAATCAGAATTGTAATGATTTAGATATGTACATCGAAAAAGATAAAATAATAAAAATATTTAATTGTACCATTGAATTAAAAAATATTAAAATTTCAAATAGAGCGCAACAATTTACAACCATTATGTTTACAGAATACAATGTAACTAAAATAGAACCACTATCACACATTGAAATAAAAGAAATGATTATATATAACAATAGAGAAAACAATAATTATAAATATCCAATAATTATGATTGTATTAATATTAATCCTCATTGTTATATACAACTTAGTGAATAAGAAAATTAAAACACTATTCAACATAATAACACAAAAATTTGTAAGAACACATGACACAGACATAAGTGCTAATGCTGAAACCGATAATATTGAAATTCCAGTCCCACTTATGTACCTTGAACTAAACGCTTGAGGACAAGCTAACCTCTATAGGTTGGGGAGTAATATATCCACCACCAGAATAATTTCTCGTACGTGACACATACTCATAATTATTCCCCTATCTTCCAAATTCTTTCCCACAAGTCATATCATAAACATAAACACTTGTCGCGACGGGACCAACTGTCACAAACAAAAGATCCTATTACATTGGCGATCATGCCACTTTAAAAAGTCCAAAGTCAATTAAAATTTCCATTGCAACTTGAGGACTCAGCATTATTACACTAACACAAACACAAACATCACACGTATGTTAGCTTTAAGTTGTAATAAGAACTTTCATGTTAAAGTTCAGCATATTGTGAGTTTAGTTTTTAAAGACATTTTCCTCACTTAAGACGCGTAGCCCGCGAGCTTATAAATAAAAATAAAGTAGTCTATTAAGTAAACAAAAATAAATCCTTGTGTTTTATTTTTTTACTGTTCGTGCACCGCGAACATTTAATTATATATATTATATATATACTGTGCAACGTATAAACAAAATATAAAAGATAGCTGAAATTGCCGGTGGAACGCTTATGTACTTATATATTATATATTCTGTGTCACATATATATAAGGTACGAGGAAAAAAAATGAATATACGAAAAAAAGTGTATTGCTTATCTTAACCAATTGCTTACAGGTGTCGAGCAAACCCGGCTCGAAAGAATGTTGATGTCACTTTGCTATTATTATAATGTGTAACTTGTACAAACATGTTTTATTATAAACTTGTAGAAAGAACACTTGTTCGCACAGAGAATAGTAGAGAACATATGATATGTAGAACAAGTAAGAAAGTTACAGTCGAGTGTGCTCGAGTGTGAGAGATACCACTACCCATTTTAATAAGGACAAAATATTGCGGTATTATTTTCAAAATATACCGCAAATACTTAAAAATACTAAAAATATACCAAAGGGTATGTTTGGTATATCGACACAGCACACCATTCAAAATATACCATAAACGGCACAATGTACCAGATTGTCGGCCAAGCAGACCCCTAGTAAGTAGGCGTTTTTGCCCATACAAAGTATTTCTTTAATAACTTCCACAATTTTTATCTGATCGCAACCAAATTTTCAGGAATCATAACTACTATAGTAATTATTGTATATACCAAAATTCGCAACTCTAGCTTTAAAATTACGCTTGTTATTTTTGATTTGCGGGGCGGAAGTGGGCGTGGCAAAAATTTGAAACAAACTTGATCTGCGTGCAAACATAACAAATGCTGTCGAAAAAAAATTATAGCTCTATCTCTTATAGTCTCTGAGATCTAGGTGTTCATACGGACAGACGGACAGACACACAGACGGACAGACGGACATGGCTATATCGTCTCGGCTGTTGACGCTGATCAAGAATATATATACTTTATAGGGTCGGAGATGCCTCGTTCTACCTGTTACATACATTTCCTGCCGGCACAAAGTTATAATACCCTTCTACCCTATGGGTAGCGGGTATAAAAAGCACTAAAAGTGGGCAGGGTGACCAACACAAGGAGAAACTAGAGATAAGTGTGACTGCGCGTGTGACACAAAACCAAAACCAGAAAGAATATAAAACAAGTAAGAAAGCTACAGTCAAGTGTACTCGACTGTGAGATACCCGCTACCCATTTTGAATAAAAGAAATATATTTTGCGGTATTTTTCTCAAAATATACCGAATATACTGCAAAAATACTAAAAATATACCAAATGGTATATGTGGTATATCGATATAGTACCGCATTCAAAATATACCATAGACGGCACAATATACCAGATTGTCAGCCAAAGCAACTAAGACCACTAGTAAGTAGGCTTTTGTGCCCATACAAAAGTACTTGTTTAATAACTTCGACAATTTTTATCTGAACGTTTTTCAGTAATCATAACTACTATAGTAGTTATTGTATATACCAAAATTCGTAACTCTAGCTTTAAAATTACGATTGTTATTCGATTTTTTGATTTGCGGGGGCGGGAAAGTGGGCGTGGAAAAATTTGAAACAAACTTGATCTGCGTGCAAACATAACAAATGCTGTCGAAAAAATTATAGCTCTATCTCTTATAGTGTCTGAGATCCAGTGTTTCATACAGACGGACGGACAGACACACAGACGGACATGGCTAGTTTGCGATTTTAAGATAATGCGAAGTAAGTACTGAGAGGCTGAATCTACTTTGATTAGTAAGGTATTTGATGAGTGTTTGTGATTGAAAGAGGAACAGATCGATATTAACCAATACTGAACAATTCTCGATTTCAATATCACAACACAATATTGTGTACTGGGCCTAACAATGATTCGGTAGAGAATCGAAATTCATCAATTCTACAACAAATTTCCTTAATCACATTATTGACCAGAAAATGGTATTTAACAGGTTTAACTCATTGATAACACTATCAATTAATGAATCACCGCTATGTATGTTCTTTTCGCCTGGTCTGCTTCCGACTTTTCATCAGTAAACAGCCAATCCAGAAGGCAGAAAATTCATACACCTATGTTTTCAAAAAAGAATGCATAGTTTGATGAGGAAATTTTTATTTTGAGGCACATTTTCCATAGGCCTCACGAGTTGGGCGCCATTTAATTATGTGACGAACACCACGAGGTTCTACTCGTCTAAGCCTACTCTGTCTAGCTAACTTGCCGGCTCAGTTCAGGACTGGGGTGGGTCTTTGGCTTCGACTGGGTAGTAAGTCATCATAAATTAAAGTGCAGACAGAGTGTAATACTTGGGGAGAGGGACAGTACTCATTTCGCATCAACCTTAACGCTCGCATATCCAGTGCCCAACAATCCAATGCAGATGGTACTGGCGTGTTTTGTGGAGCCGTAGATCTCTCGCCGGAAGATCTACGCTCCTTTGAACGTCTCTAGTATCGCCTTCGCTGAGCCCCTATCGAATACCGTTTGATAATCTGCAGCGAAGATTCGCTGCCTAGATTATTGCCTTATTCTCGCTCTTGTTGGCTGTCCGCAGCAAGATTCGCTGCCTTCACTAATACTCCCTTAGGTTTGCAGGTTAGGGTGAATATCCGCCTGCTCTTCACAAGTGGCACGTGCTCAACAGGCGAGGAGGAAAGGCGAGGACCGCAATGTGCAACACTTATTCCACTCTATGGAGGGTCTGGCGGGTGCAATTGCCAGCGGTATGGCCAATAAGCTGCATAAAATAACATTTTACCGCAAGGTCCACACAGATTGACACAACTTACCAATCAGTGGCAAAAGAAAATTTAGCAATTCCAATTTCTCTTATAGAGACGGCCAATCCAGGTTGGCGACCAAAAGAAAACCTTGGATGCCCACAAGCGTTGGTATTCCTTTCTTGGTTACAGTACTATTTTATCTTGATTTTTGCAATTTTTTTTCTTTGCATATTTTTGGTCTGATGTAATACGTATGTTCTCAGTGGAAAAGTTGCAAAAGTGAAGATGGCTGCCCTTAGTGAGTGCTGAAAGCATCTCTGTGTGGATCAATGCAATTCTCCCCGTTCGATAGACTCAACAGTTGAGCTATGCTAAGTAGAGTTGCCAACTTAATTAAGGCTTTGGCGCATCAGCTGATGCTTTGATTTTGTGACAATCAGATGTTTATTTATTTATTTATTTTTTTTTTTGTTTTGTTTTTGCAACTCTAATTGTCATTACACAACTACCTCACAATATATATGGAGTGTATATACGTAGTGTATATACGCGCTTTTATAGTTGAAAGGGCAAACTTTATTGTTATTTTGAATAAAATATAACAAAGAGTTTGCATACACATGGAGTGTGTTAATAACGGACAAACGCGGAACGAGAGAAGTGCCACTACAAAGCATATACAAGTACGACCAAATGGAAATATACGCGAGTTCTTTTTCACTTTATGAATACTTACAAGCATATACAGTAAAGCAGTGAGTAAAGCGGCATCTCGTAGTTGCAAGTGCGTATCGGCACAATTGTTGTGCCGCTTGAGAACAGTAGAAACATATGTGTGAAGAAAAAGGCAGTGTGCCCAACAAGAAGGAAAAGCTGGATCAGTGTGACTGCGCATGTGACAATGTCACACGCACCATATACTAATTTTGTCACTATCGATAACAAACGATCGCGACCACACTATCAGCTGGTTTGAGTGGTCACACCTGCCATCATATCACATCAACACTGTCTGTTCCTATCTGAACTCTGTCTAACTTTTTTATTTGTATGCCACGGTGGCTTACTAGGTGGCAAAAGACCCACTCCACTTTCCCTAAGCTGTAGTCGACGATGTAGGCAGAGTGTGCCTCCAGATTGCTGCCCACTTCAAGTGTTTGTCACAAGTCCAAAGACCAATTAAAATTTTCCATTGGAACATGGGGACTCAGCATAAAAGCACGAACACATACAAAAACATTAGACGTATGTTAGCTTTAAGTTACAATAAGAAGTTTCTTGCTCAACGTAAACTTAATTTTTAAAGTCGCTTATCTCAGACAAGACGAGTTACCTGCATTTTTCAAACCATTATAAAGCTCGTCTCTAAGTAAATAAAAATAAAATATGTTTTTTTATATATTTTTTTGTGAAACGCGAAAATACAATTATATATATTAAATAAAAAGATTGGTCACTTAAATGTAGCCTAATGGAGGCCGTTTCGATACAACCTAGGAAAATTCTAAGAATAAAAAGAAAAAGGTTCGTTAATACTGCTTTTGTAATAGCTGGTCTTCCTAAAGTTGGGTGATCAAAACTACAGTGCAGGGAATTGGTAAATCGAGTAGAAAGAACAACAAAGTAATTGCCGAACTTAAGCTATTTCTATGCAATAGCATAGACAAATCACTTGGCGCTCCGAATGGGAGGTCTGGTTGCGCGTATTTAACATATATGCGGACAGTGAAGATGTCAGCTCGATGGTACATTCCGGAGGAGCGCAACGATGTCTTCACACCTTTCAATTCGGTATGTGTGCGACATTTGTACAGTGACAAGACTCCACGTCAGCGGGTAAAGAAGTGTAATTTCGGTAGTTCCAAAACAGTAATAGAAGATAAATGTTCTAAATGGAACAACACCAAAGTAGAGTGGCCGAAATGACCATGATTCAAATAGTTTGCTTTGTCTAGCGAAAAGGCGAAATGTGACAAATGTTCCATAGTCGGGCACTTTGCTAAGAGATGACACTGCTGTGAAGAGATCAGGCGGCCAACAATTTCACAATCTCTTTTTACCATGGTCATTGATTCCGGATCCAAGTATAACTTATTAAGTCAAGATGATTCGAGCTTTCTACAAGAAAAAGACGCAGCAGTATTAAATCTGCGAACTGAGTCGACAAATGAGTTTCGGGCATATGCTGCTGATCACTTGTTACAGATTTCCTGTGTGTTTGAAGCACCGATTGCAGTTGGAGGGAATGGTAAGTCAATTGCAACCTTTATGTAATAAAAAGGTAGGCAATCGTTGTTTGGTCGGGACACAGCCATTAAACTCAACGTGTTTAGACTGAGCCTAGCTATATCCAGAGTCAAGAAGTTTGAACCTTTTCCAAAAGTGGAATAATGTATCTATTCGTCTGTCAATTGATCCACATGTGAGACTTGTGAAGCAACCCAGCCGCCATTGAGGACAAGGTAAAAGAAGAACTAGTGCATGGACCTAGTGAATGGATTTCTCAATAAATATAGCAAAAAAGGTGATGGGAATATAAGCCTGTGCTTGCGTCAAGCGAATAAAGCAATTCAAAATTACCCATTACCAACATTTGGGGCGTTTTAACGAAGCTTAAGGACGCTAAGTGCATTAAGAGCACCACAAGGATGCAAGCGTCTACTCTACGGTGTTAACTTAGCAACTGAGATATTTAAAACTGATGGAGGAACCATTAGCGAAATTTCCAGAAAAAATGTTTCTTTGATTTTTATCACAAATAACATAATTAAACGAACTTTTTGTATACAAATATTTGAAGCCTTGTGAATTTAAGTAACTTTAGTTTTAATTGTTATTTTATTTATTTTGGTGCCCATTTTGATATCATTTATAAGAAAACATGTAAACAAAAGAATTGATTACCTAATTTTTGTTGGCCTACCTTCCCAAAGCCGGTCCAAGGTTAAAGTCATATAAAACTCGATCCGAGCAAAAATAAATTTTTTAAAACAAACATTCACTTTTAATACGTACTGAATCAAAAATGATTTTTTTTTTGGAAAAGAAAATTTGGGCACTAGAGGGTTAAATTATTTTGACGATGTAATTGTCTTCGGGAGTTCATTGGAGGAGGAGTTATGGAGAAAACACAGCATCTTTAGTTTCTCGGGCATATATTGTCTCACACGGGCATTTCTGCTGATCCAAAGAAAATAGAAGTAATGGCGGCATTCAGGGCAGTAGTTGGAATATCAAGTTTTCTCACAAATCTAATCCTCATGCAAGGAAGTGTTAGTTAGGGTCACCTGTCATTAATGTCAAGTGTGAGGTAATAAAGATGCAATTTAATTAGGGTCACCTGTGGAAATGTCAAGTGTGAGGTAATAAAGATGCAATTTAATTAGGGTCACCTGTGGAAATGTCAAGTGTGGGATTTGTGTGACGAATCGTACGTGACCCGAGACGGGGCGATGAAAGGATCGGGATCGGGGTCGGGACGTTTCGTCACACAAATCCGTTATCGATCCTTCGGAGTCGGGGTCGGAGTCGAGGTCGCTTGTCTCGACACGCCCTCGGGGTCGGGGTCGCATTCGGGCTCGCACTCGGGGTCGCAGTCGAAATCGATTCGTAGATCGTGGACGAAAAGTGTTCGTAACACGTGCTACGATACGCTCTTATCATTAACAACATTGTCAATCAGGGGCGAAGCGCTGTACCCAAAACGATCGAACACGTGATCGTTCAGCTCGAAAACGTAGTCGGAGTCGGGGTCGAGGTCGCGTGTCCTGAGACGGACGGTGAGGGGATCGGGGTCGGCGTCGTAGTCGAATTACGATTCGTAAATCGTGCTCGAAAACGTGAGACGAAGACGTCCTACGAAAACGTGAAACGCTCTTTAACGAACGTAGCGTACGAACGCGCGAACACCCACCTCGAAAACGTAGGTCGTGGGCAACGCATCATACTAGATCGAAATGTTACGAAACGAAGGGACGGAAACGTTGCGCAACGTGTCCCGAGACGGGACGGTGAGGGATCGAGGACGTTACGAAACGAAAGGACGGAAACATGACGCAGCGCCACATCCAAGACGATCGAATACGTGAACGTCTAACACGAATCAACGTTACGAAACGTGTTGAAATATGCTCGGAGGCCCACCGCTACCTGAAAAACGATCGAAGGCGCCATGAACGTGACGCATTGCTACCTGTAAAACGATCGTAGGCGCCACGCTCCTGACGCAACGCTACATCCAAGACGATCGAACGTCTAACACGACTTAACGTTACGAAATGTGATGAAATATGTTCGGAAGCCCAACGCTACCTGTAAAACGGTCGAAGGCGCCACGCTTCGACACTTATCTCATTAATTCGAATGTATTCGAAATCCGAGCGGAGGAAGGATCACGTGATGAACGTTAAAAAGGATGGGAACGTGATGGAATTCAGACGAAAGTACAACACCATTTCCAAGACACTTGAAGATAAAATAGAAAATCTGAAAGAAAAATGGTGTAAAATTCCATTTCTTCTTTTCATGTTCTGTATGTAACATAATTTTATTGTGGAGTTGTGGAGTTGGTTTTGTTTTCAATCAATATCATTTTTAAATTTCTTTCGATCCGTTGACGTCTACTCGTAATGATTTCCAAAAGGTGAATGAAGAAATATTTTGAGAAATCATTATACGATACGTTGAACTAATCCGGTCAGTGGGGTATATTCAACTAGACGATAGTGAATCAGAAGACAATATACCTTTGTATTCAACTCACTTGGTACTCTTAGTTCAGTTGAAATTTTAACATCAATTGGCCCTGATTTGACCGACTCGTTTTGATATGAAAGATCAACAACAACAATAGGAGCCTTTGACTTGAAGTCTAGTGGTGATAAAAGTGGACGTGGCTCCCGGTTGTAGTAACTCTCTTGGAATTTCACGTACATATCATACAAGGCAGCAAACCGATTTTCATTGAATTTTACATTTAAATCTTCATATGGATAGACTTCAGAATTTAAATACACTTTTGCATTTCTCAAATTGTTTGTAATTAGATTGCCATTTAATGTAAACGCAATGACTGCAAACCGTGGACGTTCTCTATTTGCAGCTAGCTTAACGTTCCATACATGATGAGTCCCCTGTACCAACGAGGGATTTATATAACAATCCCAGCTGCGGAATGAAAGTGGAAGTGTAGCTCCACTTTTGACTACATTGAACATTTTAATTTTAGTAGTATCGCTTGGAACAATGTGGGGTACTTTCCAGCTAATGTTCTGTATAGCAATTTTATATTCAATACCTCCGACCGTTTTTCAAACATTTCATTCATATTTTTAGCTAGCAAGAGAATGAGTTCATGTTTACAATTTAATATAACTTTTTATGATCTTCAGCGAATCCCATTAGCATTTTAGTGGTAATGAAAAGCTGAAATGACCTCCGCAAGATATACTCTCTCCTCCACTCCACCCGGCATTACGATAACATAGAGACTCCTGTCGACCAATGGAAAGAAAGTTTTTCAGAGTAGATGAGATTCCAGTAAACCGTGTTCTATCCAGTTCGATTCCGTTCAATTCATATCTTATTTCATCCAAAAATAGGCCATGCAATTATTTTTAAGCAAGCCGGCAACATCATTTGTTGTACTTGTGCCCGAATTTTGGTTAGTAATTTTAATAAGTGTCCCTTCAAAGTGGAGGAAACTTTCAGATTTGCAACACATACAAAACTTTGTTTTGTATTATAATACGAACTTCATCATTTGTTTTGATGTTCTGCTGATATGGGTAATAAGTGTGATATTCTTTTTCGTGATACTCTCATCATTGTGAGGTTTATCTTGCACAAAAAATTTCATTCATTTGAAATGAAGGTAGTAATTTTACTGAATATTAAATCCAAGTGATTTTAAAATCAGTTTATTTTTAATGATACCGCAGGACGTTTATATGATGGTTCTCGAGATGATAATGATGATGGTGTTTTCACTTCACCCTTACATTTAGTAATGGGAGTTGTGAGGTGATGTGACGACCTTTATTATAAATAATCATTCTGTTGCTCGTAAATGAAGACGAATTGATATAGTTTCCCTCGAAAATTGATTAATTCCCCTCCTGATCAGTTATCCGTACTTCGAGCGTGCTTATTTCTCTAGTGTTGATAGGTAAATAAATCAAGTTTCGTGGTGTAATACTCATTTTATATCCCGGAGGAACATTGATCCCAAATTCATGAAGCACATGATTTGGTCTATTACCCACATATGAGCCACTGATAATGTTGCATTCCAATCTAATTGTATTTACTTTTAAAATATTCACAGGGTTATCTGAGACATAAATTTCAGTATTGTGCGGTTTTAGAATACGTGCACCAAAATATACTGTTTCTTTTTAGTGGTAACTTGAACTTTCAGCGTATTGTTGTTGGTTTCTATTTTTAACGCATCATAAGAACCCCTTTAGGACATCAATAATATATGTTGCAATCTCTTCGAGTTCATACGATCCAACAGGTATTTCTATACATTTATTTCAAATATGAAATAGATTGTTCCCTCTATATACGTTTGGTATAGAATTGTATGTGTGAGAGCACACTCATAATTTCTATTTAATTCAATTTGTGGGAAAAAATTTTCGGTTATAACTGATGTGTTTCCATTTAACGCAAATGTTAGTGATGTAGACATTTTGAAGTCTGAGTTTGACTGTTGTTTAATCATCATATCATTAGTTTTATATCCATATTTTTAAAGTATAATGAATTGATCATAATCTTTTCTGTATCGCCCATTTTTCATATCATCATCTTTAGAGATTAGTAGAAATCCAAATTTCTCCTCCCAGCATTTTTGTGAAATTTCCATAAATGATTCATAGTCCATGTCACTGTTTACGTGATCTCGATATATATGACGCATGTTCAAATCATCTTGTTTAAACATTATAATAAAATTAGCATTGTCACGTATTAATTGTTTCGGTATATGTGTGTATGTTTGACATAAATAGAATGAATCAATATTCTTATGTCTTCCCATACAAAAATAGTTTCGATATTATCCTGCTTTTCACATGCCACATCGTCGAATATCATAATGGAATTATTTTTAGCTTCGTGCAGTGATAACACTGCATCGTTTCCGGAGAACGTAAAATATCCCATTCCTTGAATTGGTTTGATAAGTTTTTCCAAATATTCATATTTGGGTTGGTATAAACTCTTTGAAAATACATAAATATTTTCAAATTTGATACCATTGGTTTTTTCCACAATTTGATGGTCCAACAATTAATGCTCTAATTGTATTGGGTAGCAAAACACTATGTCGAGGTTGTTGATTATTCTCTCCATGTCCACCACCCTCAATGTTTCGTACTAGTATGCTTTTCTTATGTCTTAAAAACGCATGTTAGTGAGAGAAGTACTTCATTCAATGGGAAACGTTTGTTGATTGAGGTTGCTATAAAATGGTTAAACGTTTTATAATTTAATTAGTTCAAAAACTCAAACAGGGTAGTGTTCTTGTAAACAATATAATAGACTCTCTACATTTTGAGGCTCATATACCTGGATACAATTACTGCGGACCTGGAAAAAGTTAGAGAAACGATTAGCACGTGGTGATCGTGGAATCAATGCTTTGGATGAAGCGTGTAGAGAGCATGACATTGCATATTCATACAGTAAAGAGTTGAGTGAACGTCATAAAGCTGACTCAGTTTTAATTGAAAAGGCTTGGAATCGTGTGAAAGCATTAGACAGTAGTATTGAGAGAGAGAGCAGCAGCATACTTTGTAACAAACATGATGAAGACGAAGAAAAATTTGGAATGGGTTCAAGTCAGGAGAGAAAGAAAAGAGTGAAAACATCATTGACTACAATAATCAAAAAGGCTACAAAGGAATAAAAAGAATAAACCGCTTGATATCTTGAGTGCAATAAAAGTTGCACGTAAAGCAGTATCGAACTCGATGGGATGTAGGAAAAATGTTATTATTCCACGTGTTATAAATGTACCCAAGATAGGTGGGTTCTTACCACTTGTCCCAATTTTAACAGCTCCGAGCGCTGTGGGTAGTTTGGCGTCAGGTAGCGCAGCAATAGTAAAAGCTATTAACAATGCAAAGATGGCTAAACAACATCTAGAGGAAAACAAGAGGCATAATAAAAATGGAAACGGTTGCATTGGGAGCTGGCTTGTATTTACAACCATACAAAAATGGATATGGTATATCATTTGCTAGAAATAATCAAAGACAAAAACGAGTAGTTGGAATATCAAGTTTGTATACAAATCTAATTCTTGTACAAGGAAGTTAATTAGAGTCACCTGTCATTAATGTCAATTTAGGGGTAATAAAAATGCAATTTAATTAGGGTCACCTGTTGAAATGTCAAGTGTGAGGTAATAAAGATGCAATTTAATTAGGGTCACCTGTGGAAATGACAAGTGTGGGATTTGTGTGATGAATCGTACGCGACCCGAGACGGGGCGATGAAAAGATCGGGATCTGGGTCGGGGGCGTTTCGTCCCACAAATCCTTCGGAGTCGGGGTCGGGGTCGGGGTCGAGGTCGCGTGTCCCGAGACGCCCTCGGGGTCGGGGTCGAGATCGCTTGTCCCGACACGCCCTCGGGGTCGGGGTCGCACTCGGGCTCGCACTCGGAGTCGCAGTCGAAAACGATTCGTAGATCGAGGGCGAAAACTTGTGACGAACACGTGCTACGATACGCTCTCGAGGCTGCGTGTCCCGAGACGAGACGGTTAGGGATCGGCGTCGGGGTCGCAGTCGATTCGTAGATCGTACTCGAAAACGTGAGACGAAGTCGTCCTACGAAAACGTGATACGCTCTTTAACGAACCTAGCGTACGAACGCGCGAACACCCACCTCGAAAACGTAGGTCGTGGGGCAACGCATCATACTAGATCGAAACGTTACGAAACGAAAGGACGGAAACGTCACGCAGCGCCACATCCAAGACGATCGAATACGTGAACGTCTAACACGAATCAACGTTACGAAACGTGATGAAATATGCTCGGAAGCCCAACGCTACCTGAAAACGATCGAAGGCGCCTTGCACGTGACGCATCGCTACCTGTAAAACGATCGTAGGCGCCACGCTACCTGTAAAACGAACGAAGGTGTGACGCCCACTTGTCTGGTCAATTCGAATGTATTCGAAATCGGAGCGGAGGAAGGAAGACGTGATGAACGTTAAAAAGGATGGGAACGTGATGTAGTTCAGAGGAGAGTACAACACCATTTCCAAGACACTTGAAGATAAAATAGAAAATCTAAAAGAAAAGCCGAATATTATAACCAAGATGCAATGAGGGTAGCACACCATGAATACCCATCGATATTCGCCCACTATTCAATTTTCCTCGGTTTTCATCCAAAAACCTAAAATCCTTAAAATCACTTCTAGTTTGTGACTCGAAGATACACATCGGCTCCGCGATTCTCCAAAGTTAACAATATTTAAAATTGTTAAGTGAATAATTGTGTAGTGAAAATTGTTTAAACCTTCAATATTAACAATAAAACCCTCGTCGAAAACAAATTATAATTGTGCAGTGAAAATTGATAATAACTTTCGAAAGT
Source organism: Drosophila nasuta (assembly GCF_023558535.2). Taxonomy (NCBI): domain Eukaryota; kingdom Metazoa; phylum Arthropoda; class Insecta; order Diptera; family Drosophilidae; genus Drosophila; species Drosophila nasuta. Next base: position 201,569 of record NW_026869507.1, read on the forward strand.
TTGTTTAAACAAATTGTAAAATTCAAAAATTATTCTTAATCAACATTATAAAACCAATTTTACAATACATAATCAAATACTTTAAAAACAATACTACAAATAAAATAAACTTTATTACATTCAACCAACAAAATAAAAAATAAACAAAAACATCAACATGAATGCCGAGAACACCAACAACTTCAACAACACCACCAACACCATCAATGGGGAGTATTGCTATTGCTGCCAGCATTACCTACCTTGTAATGGTCGCAAATAAAAAATTGTGCGTAAAATCTCTTTCTCCTTGAGATTTTAAATTTGCCGCGCAAAGTTAGCGAAGACACAAACCATGGCACGATAAAGGGACAATACACCTCTGCAAATTAAATTTCCCTCCGTGGTGAATTGCCTAGCGAAAGATCGTAGGAGGAGACGAGCTTTGTCACTTTGGTAACGACAGCTCTCATTCTTTTCTTATTGGACTACGATCAGAGACGGATGCATTCTTGGTTGATAGTGTTTTAAAACAAAAATAAAACACATGCATCACCAGAATATAAAAGACAAACATAATCTGTCATTATCATCAGCATCCATCGATGCTTTTTGCTTTGAGCAAAATAAATAATCCAGCTCGTTAGGCTTGTTAAGCGAAGGTAATTATTTCTATGAAATAATCAAATTTTACATTGGTCCTAACTTCGAATTTTTTCTCATATGTAGATTGTGAAAATTCGTCTAAGCCGTCATTTTTGTTATTAACTAATACGGATAGACAAAATTCTACACCTATAGTGGATTTGAATTCCACAAATCCGGCGCATGTTAGTCAGCGGAGGCCGACTATTTCGTGCCGGAAGGCTTTTATATTTCTGGTCTGCCGCCTGCAGAACCAAAAAGTGAAGTGCAGTGCATCTCGGGGCAGATCTCTCTTGCACCACTGTGCCGAGCCGCGCAAGGCTCTTGTACCAGAATCGTCACTTCTCTCGTTTGCCGCTTCTATCGTTAGCCGTCTCCACTCAGCAGCAGCAGCATCAGCAGCAGTGCAGTGCCAGTGCCAGTGCTAGTGAAGATGTGTACTGCAAGTTTGTGAATAATAGTATGACAAAAATAAGTTTGTTAAAATTAAAAGTCATACAATAGTTGTACACAGAGGCAATAGTAAAAGGAGTAAAAGCCCAAATAAAAAAGCAAAAAGATTTGCATTTGCCGTCAATATATTAAAACATTTTAGTTGCCATACATATAAAATAATAAGAAACGAAAAAGATAACGAAAAGTAAAGAGAAATATCAATTGTAATTTAGCACTTATTTTTTTTGCGCTATTTTTTTGTTGTTTGCTTTGTTTTCTTTTCCATTCTTGCCCTAGGCATTAAAGGGTATATCCAACATGAAACACAATAATTAAAAAAAAAATATATATAAATAAATAATGCAAATATAATCTCATACATAATAACAAGCCACAATAAAACCCTGTGCAAAACAATAATAATTATGACAATGTGTGTGTATGTGAACAACCAAAGAAAAGTATATACCCTATAAGGTATATAAACAATCATTATTATCATCATCATTAAAATCATCATCATCATCAACATCATCATCACCAACAGCAACAACATCATGAAGGCCTTCGTCGTGGAGTTCTGTCTGGTAAGTTAAAAGTCCGAGTGTCCGAAATAAAAATACATAAAAGAAGTTTTTATAACATAAATATTCGTACATATGTAATTACATACATACATACATACATATGTTGGTGCCTGTTCGGCCACGCACTATTATTATTGTTTGTTGGTACAGCACAGTGGGTTAAATATGATTTACAATTAAATAAATGAACATCAAAATTAAATATGATAAATAAAATAGAGAAAAATAAATAAATAAAAAATAAATATTAAATATGAATTAAAACAAATAAATAAAAAGTCAATATTAAATTTGATAAAATTTAAATATATAAAAATTAAATAAACAAAAAAAAATGATTTAAAATTAAATAAATAAAAGTCACTATTAAATTTGGATAAATAAAATATAAAAAGTAAAAAATAAATAAAATAATAACAATTAAAAATAAAATAATAAAACTTATAAATAAAATAAATAAAAATTAAATAATAAATGTGATTCAATAATAAATACAATAAAATAAATATTAAATATGAGTAAAAATATTAAACCAAAAATAAAAATAAATTCAATACAATTTTTTTTTTGTTTAAATATGATTAAAATATTGCAAAATAATTAAATTAAAAAAAATAAATAAATAAAAATTATAAAAGTGGTTGAGATATTAAAAATCAATACATAAAAAATAAATATTAAAAAATAATTAAATAAAAAAAAATGTTTCACAATAAAAATTAAAATAAAATAAATATTAAAAATACAAAAATAACGATATGAGAAGAAAATAAAGATTTTAAAGTAAAAATAGTAAATTTAATAGAAAACCTCATGAATCTGTTTGCTAAAGCGCGCATCCAAAAATAGTTGCCAAAATTTGTTTGCTTATGAATTATTGATTGTTTATTAAATATTGTTAGTCATTACATCTGCTTCTTTTCTTTAGTTATTATTGTAAATGAGTAGTAGCCGTTGCTAATAAAAAGAATATTGTATTGGATTAAAATAACTACCCTATAAAGAAAATTATGGAAATAATTATACCGTCATAATTCTAATTCATTTTGAACAAATAGTTTTGTTTTTGTTATAAATAAATACTGATGTTAACTTTGAGTCATTGGACTTTAATAATGAAATTCTAGATTTTGTTCTGATTTCCGGAGACATGGGAGCCTAAAATAAAGGGGAGTTGTAATAGTTTTGGGGTCATAAAAAACGTCTCTTCTTATGTTGGTTGGGTGGGTATAGACCAGGGTGTGGCAGTTAACATCTTATAAGACCACCCCTGCTTTTCTTAAATTTTGTCCGAATTTCAACAGTGTGCCAGCATTTGTTTTATTGTTTATTAGATATTGGCAGTATTCAGATCGAAGTCGTATTGTAGATTCGAGTCGGATTAGATTATTGACAAGAGGATCGACTTATGTGTTTTTTTTTTTTAGAATCAGGAGGGACTCTATAATAATTAAGTTTTCGTGGCTTCGTGTAAAGCATAGCAAAACCCACCCCACAATCCCGAAAGAGCTTAGGGTTCAAAGGGTCCCGCTCCGCTATATGCTTGCACGCGAGATGGTCGTGAATGATATTTGCAACCGTCTTCTCACATCCGGGGCTGACTATTCTCAGGAATTTTTGGTACGCCCAACGTGAGACTGGCAACGTCACATAAATTTTGGCGCCCAACGTGGGGCAGCAACAACTTTAGCATCGTGAAACTTATAACAGCATCGGAAGATCCGATACAGGTTGTTGTTGGCCTACTTTGAGGGAAGTAGGGCAGAAGGAGTAAAGTGTCTTCGATTCTGGACTTTGACTAATTTTACGTATGTGAAATTACTCGACCGAATCGTACTTTGCATCTTTTAAGGATTATCTTGTGTAATTCTGTTATCGATTATCGAGAGCCTTACATCCTTCAATACCAAGCTAGTTTGTTTTCGCTAGGTCTTATAAATTGTTGGAGCAACTTAAGTAATACCTCTTTATACATTTTCGGAATTCGAATATTTGAATCTTTGAATATTATCGACCAAAATTATCGGTATTGAGATTGCTTAATAGTTCAAATAATTTAGTAGTTTCTAGTAACTTTTGCTCTTTTTGGTATCGCATTGATGAAGATCGATTGTAACTCCGCTTTCTTCTGGAATACAATAGTATATGCATAGGCGTATGGTTGTCCGAAGAATACGAAGAAGCCTTCGATGTAATCAGGTATCAAAAATGACAAAGTTTAGTTTCAATAGCCCATATTAATAATCCTCCACTGTTGAGTCGGAACAAAGTTTAAACTCCTTTTATTTATGTCTCCCAAAAATGTCGAAGGAAATCTAAATTTGAAATATGCCCGTTACACGTAGTTTTGAAGAACCTCAGCCACTGCCACCAGAAGAAGCGGCTGAAAATATTTGTCTTATTTGCAGTGAACACATGTCGGATACACAACCTTGTGCCATAACTAATTGTGGTCATGTGTTTCACTAAAATTGTCTAGAAAATCAAATCAAAAGTATTAAAGAGTGTCCAAGTTGTTTGAAAAAGGTTAGTCAAAACGAATGGAAAGTGGTTGTAGGAAATCATTCGCCTAATGCCAAACAGCAATCGCAATTGTCTACGCAACCAAATCCACCCGTAGTCTCGCAAATCGTTACACGTTCATTGCAACGTCAATTTGACGCCGCGCAAGCGTTGTCGGCTGCCGATGAAGAAGCGAGAAGTAATGTTGATCACAGTACAAGTACTGAGAGGAATCCTCCACTTCGTAGTACGCCCAACAATCAGGGGCCAGACCAAAAGTGCCTGCTTATGAAAGGGAAATGCACCTCGAAGAAGAGGAAGACCATTTAGACCAGTACAGCCTTCGAGACCAAATAATGGTCGTCGTAATATACAAACTCCAGAACCAGATATAGAATCAATCTTAAGAGAAACGGTGAGTCGAGTAATCGCTTCTATGAATAGTTCAGGTTTGATAGTAGAAACTGCAGCAGCAGCAGAGCAAACCGTGGAAGGGTTATCGTCCAGCCAGAGAAGCTCACGTAACACCAATTTGGGTCCACTATTGACTACACATAAAATTGCTGATATGTTACAAAAGTGGGGTGTTCGTTTTGATGGTTCGTCGGAAGGTTTATCGGTTGAAGGATTTTTGTATAGAGTGAACATTCTCACTCGAGAAAACTTAAACAATGATTTTCAATTATTGAACAAACATATTCACTTATTACTGAATGGAAAAGCCAGTAGTTGGTTTTGGCGTTTCCATCGAAGAGTTCAAACCTTCACATGGGAAGAGTTTTGTGAAGAGTTAAGAGAGCAATATCGAGAGAGCCGTTCTGTCACTGAACTTCGAGAACAGATAAGAGCTCGTAAACAAAAAGTTGGCGAATCTTTTGATTCGTTTTATGAAAATATATGTAAGCTTATGGATAAGTTGTCGGTCAGTTTTCCAGAAGACGAATTCGTGGAAATGATTCAAAGTAATCTGGTAACAGATATGAAAGACAGGTTATTGTTTGAGAAAGTCTCTTCTATATCCGCTTTACGTCGTCTGGTACAAAAACGCGAAAATTTTCTACAGGAAGTTGGAAAAATCGGTCAGTATCTTTTAAGGCCAAAGAAACTTCTCGAGTTTATGCTGTTGAAGAAACTGCTCCCGAAGAAGAGTCTAGTTCTGAGGTCGAGGCAGAGATAGCTGAATTAAAGCGAGGAACTGCTTCTAAATTAGTTTGTTGGAACTGTGAAATCCCCGGACACAGCTGGGAGAATTGCTTAAATGAGCGTAGAGTTTTTTGTTACGGATGCGGTACTCCTCAGGTATACAAGCCGAATTGTCAAACCTGTAAACAGAGGTCGGAAAACCAATCTGGGGCATTCAATGCAGGAAGGATGTCCTGACAGTAGAGATAGATAGAAACAAAAGAAACTGGTTATCTCAACAGTTTTTCAAAATGAGTCGGATCGACGTAGTTACGCGAAAGTCGCGTTCCTAACTTTTAGCGAATTTGGTTTGCTCGACACCGGAGCCAACATTAGTTGCATTGGATCGTCGCTAGCATTAGAAAATTTTTCTGATTTACCAAATTTTAAACCCATTAAATCGCAAGTGCGTACCGCAGATGCCAAACCACATCAGGTACTCGGAATTCTGAGAGTGAGCATGTAATATAAGAAGCAGCAAGAAGATATTGACTTGTATGTCATACCTTCTATAGCTCAGCGATTAATTCTTGGCATAGATTTTTGGCGTATTTTTGCATTAGCACCTGGAATTATTAGCTCTATTTCTGAAGAAGAAACTGAAAATATCGAATTGAAGATCACTATCCATTGTCCGAATTACAATCTCGTCAACTGGAAGCGGTCAAAGCATTATTTCCGAATTTCGAAAAACAAGGTCTCGGACGAACTGCGTTAATTAAACATCATATAGATATTTCTGATGCTAAAGCGGTGAAGCAACGAAACTATCCAATTAGTCCAGCTGTAGAGAAGTTGATGTACAAGGAGATTGATCGTATGTTAGAGCTAGGAGTCATTGAACCATCACAGTCAGCATGGAGCTCAGCTATTCGTCTTGTGGTGAAACCAAATAAGGTCCGATTATGTCTTGATGCGCGAAAACTTAACGAAGTAACGAAAAGGATGCTTATCCCATACAGAGCATTGAAGGGATATTTTCTCGTTTACCAAAAGCTAACTTAATTACGAAGTTGGATCTTAAATACGCTTATTGGCAAATTGAGTTGTCTGATGAAGCCAAACCGTTAACAGCTTTTACTGTTCCCGGTCGTTCGCTGTTTCAGTTTACAGTCATGCCTTTTGGGTTATGTAATGCTCCATCCACAATGTGTCGATTGATGGATGATTTAATTCCACTAGACTTACGTTATTGTGTTTTTGGTTATCTTGATGACTTATGTATTGTCTCAGGAGATTTTGAGTCACATTTGGCGGTATTAGTGCGTATCGCTGATCAATTTAAAAGGCTAATCTCACATTAAATATTTCCAAAAGCAAATTTTGTGTTACAACAGTAAACTATTTAGGATACGTTATTGGAAGCGATGGAATTTCTCCAGATCCAGAGAAAATATCCTGTGTCCAAAATTGGCCCACACCCAAAAACTTAAAACAAGTACGAGGTTTCCTTGGAGTTTGCGGATGGTACCGGCGCTTCATACAAAATTTTGCGGAAATAACCTTTCCCATCACTGAAGTGTTGTCCACTAAGAAAACTTTAATTGGACCCCGGCAGCTCAGTCTGCAATGGATACGTTCAAAATCTTTTAACATCAGCCCCGGTTTTACAAAATGCCGATTTTAGTCGGAAATTTTATGTGCATTGCGATGCTAGTGACTATGGAATTGGAGCGGTGCTCATTCAACTGTCAACTTCTGGAGAAGAAAAGCCTATAGCATACATGTTCAAGAAATTATCTAAATCTCAGCGTAACTATAGTGTCACGGAACGAGAATGTTTAGCCGTCATTTTAGCAGTAGAGAAATTCAGATATTACCTTGAATTACAGCCCTTTGAGATAATCACTGATCATTCTAGCCTCGTCTGGCTTATGAGATCGCAAAATGTATCTGGTCGATTAGCTCGTTGGATTTTTCGATTACAGGCTTTTAAATTCACAATTTCTCATCGGAAAGGAAAAGATCATATTATTCCTGACGCGTTGTCACGGATAGGTGAAGGTGATATAGATAGTTTAGAACTTGTGGGACCGGAAATCGATTTAGAATCTTCAGCGTTTCTCGAACCTGATTATCTAGATCTAAAATTGAAAGTTGAATCTCATGGTGAAAAATTTCCAGATCTTAAAGTTGTAGACAAATTCGTATACATACGAACGGAGCCATCAACAGGAGATAAACTTCAAGATTCTTATTGTTGGAAGCTTTGGGTACCGGAGAGACTGCGAGAAGCTGTGATTTGTCAAGCACATGATAGTCTAAGCTCTGCACATGGTGGAATGCAAAAGACGATCGAAAGAGTGCGTCGTAATTTACTTTGGCCAGGTTTATCAAAAGACATTAGAGACTATATTAGGCAGTGTAATATGTGTAAGCAAACTAAAGCTCCAAATATGACACTACGTCCGCCTATGGGAGAGCAAAGCGTCTCTAGTCGACCATTTCAAAAGCTTTATATAGATATCTTGGGTATCTTGTACTTACCCACGAAGTCGCAAAGGAAATATTGGTTTACTAATAGTTCTTGACTATATTAGTCGCTACCATTGGTTATGTCCATTGAAAAAGTTCACTACGTCGTTAATAACTGAGTTTTTGTCACAAAGGATCTTTGCCGAATTTGGAGTTCCTGAAATTTTAGTATCCGATAATGGTTCACAATTCAAATCAAATGAATTTGAAGCGTTCATGACAAAATTCGGTATTCGTCATGTTTTACGGCATTATATTCGCCACAGAGCAATGCAGCGGAGCGAGTGAATCGTTCCTTACTAGCCGCTATTCGTGCTTATCTTAAGTCGGATCAAACTGAATGGGATATGTATTTGCCAAGTATTTCATCTGCCTTACGTTCTTCGCTTCATCGATAGGTTGTTCCCCTTACAAAGCATTATTTGGCGTAAATATGATTAATCACGGAGATGATTACAAGCTTTTAAAAAATTGTCCTTGCTGGAGGAGTCTCCATATTTAGAAAGAGGTGATCAATTAGCTTTGTTGCGAGAAGATATTAAGAAAAGTAGTAGAGAAGCCTACGAGCGTAACGCCCGACAATACAATCTTCGATCCAATCCTGTCATTTATAAAGAAGGCCAAGAAGTATTTAAACGGAATTTCCATCTTAGTGATTTCAGTCACAATTATAATAAAAAGCTAGGACATCAGTTCTCAAAATGTCGGATAAAGAAGAAAATTGGCAATTATTTTTATCTACTAGAAAATCTACAAGGTAGAGAATTAGGAGTGTATCATGCGAAAGATATTCGAGTCTAATTCCCATCTAATCTGCCTTTGTATGACTCGTGAGATTATCTGGTGGGTGTAATGGTCGCAAATAAAAAATTGTGCGTAAAATCTCTTTCTCCTTGAGATTTTAAATTTGCCGCGCAAAGTTAGCGAAGACACAAACCATGGCACGATAAAGGGACAATACACCTCTGCAAATTAAATTTCCCTCCGTGGTGAATTGTCTAGCGAAAGATCGTAGGAGAAGGAGACGAGCTTTGTCACTTTGGCAACGACAGCTCTCATTCTTTTCTTATTGGACTACGATCAGAGACGGATGCATTCTTGGTTGATGGTGTTCTAAAACAAAAATAAAACACATGCATCACCAGAATATAAAAGACAAACATAATCTGTCATTATCATCAGCATCCATCGATGCTTTTTGCTTTGAGCAAAATAAAGCGAAGGTATTTATTTCTATGAAATAATCAAATTTTACATTGGTCCTAACTTCGAATTTCTTCTGTTTGCTTTGTTTTGTTTTCCATTTATGCCCTAGGCATTAAAGGGTATATCAACATGAAACACAATAATTAAAAAAAAAAAAAATATATATAAATAAATAATGCAAATATAATCTCATACATAATAACAAGCCACAATAAAACCCTGTGCAAAACAATAATAATTATGACAATGTGTGTGTATGTGAACAACCAAAGAAAAGTATATACCCTATAAGGTATATAAACAATCATTATTATCATCATCATTAAAATCATCATCATCATCAACATCATCATCACCAACAGCAACAACATCATGAAGGCCTTCGTCGTGGAGTTCTGTCTGGTAAGTTAAAAGTCCGAGTGTCCGAAATAAAAATACATAAAAGAAGTTTTATAACATAAATATTCGTACATATGTAATTACATACATACATACATACATACATATGTTGGTGCCTGTTCGGCCACGCAGCAGCTGCCCACAGTTTTTCTTGCATTGTATTTTTCATACTTCTTCGCAGTTGCGAAAGCTTCAAACAGCATATGAGCTGTCGGCTGATACCCTAACTTTTGGGTCAGGCCTATACCTTTTAGTACTGATTTGCTTCCGCCTATATTGTCACTATTATTATTGTTTGTTGGTACAGCACAGTGGGTTAAATATGATTTACAATTAAATAAATGAACATCAAAATTAAATATGATAAATAAAATAGAGAAAAATAAATAAATAAAAAATAAATATTAAATATGAATTAAAACAAATAAATAAAAGTCAATATTAAATTTGATAAAAATTTAAATATATAAAAATTAAATAAACAAAAAAAAAAATGATTTAAAATGAAATAAATAAAAGTCACTATTAAATTTGGATAAATAAAATATAAAAAGTAAAAATAAATAAAATAATAACAATTAAAAATAAAATAATAAAACTTATAAATAAAATAAATAAAAATTAAATAATAAATATGATTCAATAATAAATACAATAAAATAAATATTAAATATGAGTAAAAATATTAAACCAAAAATAAAAATAAATTCAATACAATTTTTTTGTTTAAATATGATTAAAATATTGCAAAATAATTAAATTAAAAAATAAATAAATAAAAATTATAAAAGGGGTTGAGATATTAAAAATCAATACATAAAAAATAAATATTAAAAATAATTAAATAAAAAAAATGTTTCACAATAAAAATTAAAATAAAATAAATATTAAAAATACAAAAATAACGATTTGAGAAGAAAATAAAGATTTTAAAGTAAAAATAGTAAATTTAATATAAAACCTCATGAATCTGTTTGCTAAAGCGCGCATCCAAAATAGTTGCCAAAATTTGTTTGCTTATGAATTATTGATTGTTTATTCAATATTGTTAGTCATTACATCTGCTTCTTTTCTTTAGTTATTATTGTAAATGAGTAGTAGCCGTTGCTAATAAAAAAGAATATTGTATTGGATTAAAATAACTACCCTATAAAGAAAATTATGGAAATAATTATACCGTCATAATTCTAATTCATTTTGAACAAATAGTTTTGTTTTGTTATAAATAAATACTGATGTTAACTTTGAGTCATTGGACTTTAATAATGAAATTCTAGATTTTGTTCTGATTTCCGGAGACATGGGAGCCTAAAATAAAGGGGAGTTGTAATAGTTTTGGGGTCATAAAAACGTCTCTTCTTATGACCATGGTTGGGTGGGTATAGACCAGGGTGTGGCAGTTAACATCTTATAAGACCACCCCTGCTTTTCTTAAATTTTGTCCGAATTTCAACAGTGTGCCAGCATTTGTTTTATTGTTTATTAGATATTGGCAGTATTCAGATCGAGCCGTATTGTAGATTCGAGTCGGATTAGATTATTGACAAGAGGATCGACTCATGTGTTTTGTTTTTTTTTTTAGAATCAGGAGGGACTCTATAATAATTAAGTTTTCGTGGCTTCGTGTAAAGCATAGCAAAACCCACCCCACAATCCCGAAAGAGGTTCAAAGGTTCCTGCTCCGCTATACGCTTGCACGCGAGATGGTCGTGAATGATATTTGCAACCGTCTTCTCACATCCGGGCTGACTATTCTCAGGAATTTTTGGTACGCCCAACGTGAGACTGGCAACGTCACAACTTGCAGGTATGCAATGGCATTTCCACGCTCGTACCGAGATACATAAATACAACTCTACCCAATTGGTGGACGGAAGAATCAAGCAGATTGTGAATGGATACAATGGATGTTTGAGAACGAGGGAGCGAATGTATGGATGCCTATTGAATTCTAAATGAGGCTGGATTAGCACTGATGCAATTGCAATTTTGAGTTGTTTGCTGAGTACATGCTAATAAAAGAGTAGAGAAGATATTTAACAAGAAATAAAATCGTTCCAGAGCACAATGTCTCTGGTTACGACTGATCCGACTTCACCCGCTTCTTTGAATCGCATAAAAATGTGATAGACGCAAAACGAGTGAGTTTCAGGAAAAGGACAGTGGATGGACCTTGACACGAATTATTAGGCTTGAGCTTAATGTTTACAAATGTGATCCGACAAAAGGATCTAACCATTTTGAGCTTCCGCTTAAATTAAAAATGCCTTCTGTTTTAAGTGGGCAATTATATCAGCCCTCAAACCAATAAGTAGATCATACCATTGCAATAGTTATGGTGTTGAGATCACGTCCCCAATAATTGAGGTGAACAACATAAAGATTGACTTCAATGGATTAGCATTCCCGATGGAAATTCGAAAAATAAAAGAGTTCACTCAACGAAACCCTCACATAAGTTTAAATGTTTTCGGGTATGATGAGGAATCTGAAAAATAATTGGACCGCTTTACTGCGATGGAGTGGAAATGAGAATCAACATTAATTTATTATTCGTCGACGGACCAACGGCGGGTATTCATGGACACTATGTGTGGATTAAAAATATTTCATCGTAAGTACATTCATTAAATTTGAAAATATCACAATCACCTTACAATTTCAATTTTCATACACAGTCTACTTGCCAAACAACTGGGTAAACAGCGAGTTAAGCGTTGGTTCTGTAAGCAATGCTTACAATACTCAACGAGTGAGGAGAGGGCGGCTCAACATACATTGAGATGCAGTCGGGTGGTTACCGAGGGACCAAGGAAGGATCAGAAGATTACCTTTAAAACCATCACCGTCCGTTGGAGGTTCCGTTCGTCGTGTATGCAGACTTTGAATGCATATTGGAACCAGTAACATTAGATGTAAGTGCAAACACAAAAATTATTAATAAGCATGTGCCAGTAGCATTTGCATACTACAAAGTGTGCATTTGACTCTGGCTTAGATAAGTTAGTTTCGAAGACAGGAGGTGATGTCGCTCGCACTTTCATTAAAAATTTAACGTCAGATTTGTCCGATTTGTATGAGAACCACATGAAAATAGTGGTTCCAATGCACATGAGTCATAATGAGTTAGATAATTTTAGGAAAGCGACCATTTGTCACATATGTAAGTATGTTAAATAATAATAGAGTGAAAGATCACTGTCATTTTACAGGTAGATATAGAGGTGCAGCCCATAATTCATGTAACCTTAAATACAAGACGGGTGATTTTATCCCTCGTATTCTTTCACAATTTCTCCAAATACGATTCTCATTTGTTTGTTAAAGAACTTGGAGAAATTGAGGGGAAATAAAAGTTATTCCTTTGAATAAGGAATTATATACTTCAATTTCTAAATATCTCCCTCTAAGGAAAAATACGCTAGAAATCAGGTTTTGGATACTATCAGATTCATTCCCTCTAGTCTAGACACACTCGCGGGAATTTGAGTGAGGAGAATTTCAATGTGCTGAAATCACAGTACAAAAACAAGTCAGATTTTGAACTACTTCGCAGGAAAGGTGTTTTCCCTACGAATATTTAGATTCTGTTGAAAACTAGATGAAACTTCTCTCCCACCAAGGTCCAAGTTCTATAGTAATTTAACAGAGTCAGAATGTTCAGAAGAGGATTACGCTCATGCCATCCAAGTATGGTATCATTTTAATTGTCGTTCATTGAAGGAATACTTAGAATTGAATTTGAAAACTGATGTTTTATTGTTAACAGACGTTTTCCAAAAATTTTAGGGCAATTTGTTCTTCAATTTACAATCTTGACCCCGTCCATTATTACACTACACCAGGATTGTCGTGGGATGCTATGTTAAAACCACAGAGATTGAACTCGAGTTACTCACAGACATTGATATGATTACATATTTTAAGAGTGGAATTCGGGGTGGGTTGGTGAAATGTAGTCATAGGCATACAAAAGCAAACCACAAATACTTAAAAGATTTCGATCCTACTAAAGAATCGAAATTTTTAATGTATGTAGATGCAAACAATTTGTATGGATGGGCCTTCCGGTGAGTTCAAATGGTTAGACACGAATCAGGTTAAGAGTTTTAATCTAGAAAATATTCATGAAAATAGTGAGTATGGGTATATTCTAGAGGTTGATCTAGATTACCCTTACTCAATCCATGATGAACATAATGATCTACCATTCTGTCCGGATAACAAGCTACCACCAAGCACTTGTAAAACTCCAAAGTTAATAGCCGATCTCGCTGAAAAGAAGAATTATATCATATACTATAAGACATTAAAACAGTGTATGAGACATGGCTTGGAATTAAAAAAATGCACTCCATCCTTCAATTTAGGCAGAAAGCCTGGCTCAAGAAATATATTGATATAAACACTGAGCATAAAACCAGAGCCAAAAATAATTTTGAAAAAGATTTTTCAAATTATTGAACAATGCTGTTTATGGAAAACCATGGAAAACAGTGAAAAAAGGGTGGATGTACGGATAATAACGGAGTGGAGTATCCAATTGAAAATAGGAAGTCAGGACGACCCAAATTATGTGCCAGGGATTTAATATCAAAATCTAATTTTCATAGTGCATCAAGGTTCAGTGAAACTATGTATGCAATTGAAATGAAGAGGTTACACAACATTTGTGATAAACCAATTTATTTAGGATTTGTAGTGTTGGAGATATCAAAATACAAAATGTATGACTTCCATTATGACTACATGAAACCTAAGTTTGGGAAAGCACTCAAATTAAATTATATGGATACGGATTCATTTATTTACAGCATAAAAACAAATGATTTTATGCAGATATTCGGGATGATGTGGAGTAAAAGTTTGATACGTCCGAATATCCAGATGAATTGGCCGAGTTGTATAAGTTTAAGAAATGTAATAAGAAACGATTGGGTTTCTTTAAGGATGAGTTGCATGGTAAAACCAATGACTGAGTTTGTTATGAAAATTTCGATAACTCTGGTGAAATATGCGTCAAAAAAATAAGGGGTAAAGGCATGTTGTTTGATGGGTATTTCATTATCAAACTATTCAAATACTTTGTATACAGGAATGCAAGAACGTTCTAGTATGCAGATGTTTAGGTCTAGAGGGCATGAAATCACTACAGTCGAAATAACAAAACTACATTAGATAGCGAGGATAATAAGCGAATAATAGAAAAGATAGGATTTCAACTATAGCAAGAGCACATTATTTAGTAATTCCCTTTGAAATTGAGAGTTCCATATCAATTCTAGAAGCGGAGTCAAGAGTTTGGCGCAGCCAAATGTTTGCGCTAGAGAACTCACACAGTAATCAAACTAGTGTGAACAAAATAAATAATCTTAAAAAGAAAGTTGGATAATAATGAAAGTGCGATCAACATTTACGAAGGACAATTAGTATTACATTTCATGTTAATGGATGGGATGAAAAAAAGAAAACTAGATGTTAAGAATAATAAAACAATACTTTATTGAAAATTAAAATGTATAAAATAAAAAATAAAAAATGTTTAAAATTAAGTGTATATATTAGTAAATTAAGAAAAATAAAAAATTATAAATAACTTGAAATAAAATAAAAAGAAAAATACGAAACACAAAATTGTTTTCAATCTTATATTATTACAAAATTTCATTCTTATGAATCCAGCTGTCTTCGGTTTTGGGAAACCCAACCAGCGCACGAGAGCTCTATTGCCTTTCTTTTTAACACTTTTTCAACTAGATAAGTGTTAGGAAAACTTGTTTTTCAGTTCCTCTTTGTAGAAACCACCTTAAATTGGATTCCCATTGAAGTCTTGTAGTAGGTATGTTGTTGGGTAAGTATTTTGTACTTTGCTTATTTTAAAAATTTCAGTTGTCAATTAGAAGTATAGCCTTTTTCAAATACGTGTTTGTACTTGCTGATGCGTACATAATCACCCATTTTCAATTTGCTACCCGTAAACATTTTAATGTTGTTGTAGACAGTTTTCAAAATATGTTTCTCATTATTAGTGTTTACATTAACGGGTGGCATTCGTATAGTTCTATAATGTCTATTGTTGTAAACGGAAATTGAATCGTACGCGACCCGAGACGGGGCGATGAAAAGATCGGGATCTGGGTCGGGGCGTTTCGTCCCACAAATCCTTCGGAGTCGGGGTCGGGGTCGGGGTCGAGGTCGCGTGTCCCGAGACGCCCTCGGGGTCGGGGTCGAGATCGCTTGTCCCGACACGCCCTCGGGGTCGGGGTCGCACTCGGGCTCGCACTCGGAGTCGCAGTCGAAAACGATTCGTAGATCGAGGGCGAAAACTTGTGACGAACACGTGCTACGATACGCTCTCGAGGCTGCGTGTCCCGAGACGAGACGGTTAGGGATCGGCGTCGGGGTCGCAGTCGATCGTAGATCGTACTCGAAAACGTGAGACGAAGTCGTCCTACGAAAACGTGATACGCTCTTTAACGAACCTAGCGTACGAACGCGCGACACCCACCTCGAAAACGTAGGTCGTGGGGCAACGCATCATACTAGATCGAAACGTTACGAAACGAAAGGACGGAAACGTGACGCAGCGCCACATCCAAGACGATCGAATACGTGAACGTCTAACACGATTCAACGTTACGAAACGTGATGAAATATGCTCGGAAGCCCAACGCTACCTGAAAAACGATCGAAGGCGCCTTGCACGTGACGCATCGCTACCTGTAAAACGATCGTAGGCGCCACGCTACCTGTAAAACGAACGAAGGTGTGACGCCCACTTGTCTGGTCAATTCGAATGTATTCGAAATCGGAGCGGAGGAAGGAAGACGTGTTGAACGTTAAAAGGATGGGAACGTGATGTAGTTCAGAGGAGAGTACAACACCATTTCCAAGACACTTGAAGATAAAATAGAAAATCTAAAAGAAAAGCCGAATATTATAACCAAGATGCAATGAGGGTAGCACACCATGAATACCCATCGATATTCGCCCACTATTCAATTTTCCTCGGTTTTCATCCAAAAACCTAAAATCCTTAAAATCACTTCTAGTTTGTGACTCGAACATACACATCGGCTCCGCGATTCTCCAAAGTTAACAATATTTAAAATTGTTAAGTGAATAATTGTGTAGTGAAAATTGTTTAAACCTTCAATATTAACAATAAAACCCTCGTCGAAAACAAATTATAATTGTGCAGTGAAAATTGATAATAACTTTCGAAAGTTTGTTTAAAACAAATTGTAAAATTCAAAATTATTCTTAATCAACATTATAAAACCAATTTTACAATACATAATCAAATACTTTAAAAACAATACTACAAATAAAATAAACTTTATTACATTCAACCAACAAAATAAAAAATAAACAAAAACATCAACATGAATGCCGAGAACACCAACAACTTCAACAACACCACCAACACCATCAATGGGGAGTATTGCTATTGCTGCCAGCATTACCTACCTTGTAATGGTCGCAAATAAAAAATTGTGCGTAAAATCTCTTTCTCCTTGAGATTTTAAATTTGCCGCGCAAAGTTAGCGAAGACACAAACCATGGCACGATAAAGGGACAATACACCTCTGCAAATTAAATTTCCCTCCGTGGTGAATTGCCTAGCGAAAGATCGTAGGAGAAGGAGACGAGCTTTGTCACTTTGGTAACGACAGCTCTCATTCTTTTCTTATTGGACTACGATCAGAGACGGATGCATTCTTGGTTGATAGTGTTTTAAAACAAAAATAAAACACATGCATCACCAGAATATAAAAGACAAACATAATCTGTCATTATCATCAGCATCCATCGATGCTTTTTGCTTTGAGCAAAATAAATAATCCAGCTCGTTAGGCTTGTTAAGCGAAGGTAATTATTTCTATGAAATAATCAAATTTTACATTGGTCCTAACTTCGAATTTTTTCTCATATGTAGATTGTGAAAATTCGTCTAAGCCGTCATTTTTGTTATTAACTAATACGGATAGACAAAATTCTACACCTATAGTGGATTTGAATTCCACAAATCCGGCGCATGTTAGTCAGCGGAGGCCGACTATTTCGTGCCGGAAGGCTTTTATTTCTGGTCTGCCGCCTGCAGAACCAAAAAGTGAAGTGCAGTGCATCTCGGGGCAGATCTCTCTTGCACCACTGTGCCGAGCCGCGCAAGGCTCTTGTACCAGAATCGTCACTTCTCTCGTTTGCCGCTTCTATCGTTCGCCGTCTCCACTCAGCAGCAGCAGCATCAGCAGCAGTGCAGTGCCAGTGCCAGTGCTAGTGAAGATGTGTACTGCAAGTTTGTGAATAATAGTATGACAAAAATAAGTTTGTTAAAATTAAAAGTCATACAATAGTTGTACACAGAGGCAATAGTAAAAGGAGTAAAAGCCCAAATAAAAAAGCAAAAAGATTTGCATTTGCCGTCAATATATTAAAACATTTTAGTTGCCATACATATAAAATAATAAGAAACGAAAAAGATAACGAAAAGTAAAGAAAATATCAATTGTAATTTAGCACTTATTTTTTGCGCTATTTTTTTTGTTGTTTGCTTTGTTTTTCCCATTCTTGCCCTAGGCATTAAAGGGTATATCAACATGAAACACAATAATTAAAAAAAAAATATATATAAATAAATAATGCAAATATAATCTCATACATAATAACAAGCCACAATAAAACCCTGTGCAAAACAATAATAATTATGACAATGTGTGTGTATGTGAACAACCAAAGAAAAGTATATACCCTATAAGGTATATAAACAATCATTATTATCATCATCATTAAAATCATCATCATCATCAACATCATCATCACCAACAGCAACAACATCATGAAGGCCTTCGTCGTGGAGTTCTGTCTGGTAAGTTAAAAGTCCGAGTGTCCGAAATAAAAATACATAAAAGAAGTTTTTATAACATAAATATTCGTACATATGTAATTACATACATACATACATACATATGTTGGTGCCTGTTCGGCCACGCACTATTATTGTTTGTTGGTACAGCACAGTGGGTTAAATATGATTTACAATTAAATAAATGAACATCAAAATTAAATATGATAAATAAAATAGAGAAAAATAAATAAATAAAAAATAAATATTAAATATGAATTAAAACAAATAAATAAAAAGTCAATATTAAATTTGATAAAAATTTAAATATATAAAAATTAAATAAACAAAAAAATGATTTAAAATTAAATAAATAAAAGTCACTATTAAATTTGGATAAATAAAATATAAAAAGTAAAAAATAAATAAAATAATAACAATTAAAAATAAAATAATAAAACTTATAAATAAAATAAATAAAAATTAAATAATAAATGTGATTCAATAATAAATACAATAAAATAAATATTAAATATGAGTAAAAATATTAAACCAAAAATAAAAATAAATTCAATACAATTTTTTTTTGTTTAAATATGATTAAAATATTGCAAAATAATTAAATTAAAAAAAAATAAATAAATAAAAATTATAAAAGTGGTTGAGATATTAAAATCAATACATAAAAAATAAATATTAAAAAATAATTAAATAAAAAAAAATGTTTCACAATAAAAATTAAAATAAAATAAATATTAAAAATACAAAAATAACGATATGAGAAGAAAATAAAGATTTTAAAGTAAAAATAGTAAATTTAATAGAAAACCTCATGAATCTGTTTGCTAAAGCGCGCATCCAAAAATAGTTGCCAAAATTTGTTTGCTTATGAATTATTGATTGTTTATTAAATATTGTTAGTCATTACATCTGCTTCTTTTCTTTAGTTATTATTGTAAATGAGTAGTAGCCGTTGCTAATAAAAAAATATTGTATTGGATTAAAATAACTACCCTATAAAGAAAATTATGGAAATAATTATACCGTCATAATTCTAATTCATTTTGAACAAATAGTTTTGTTTTGTTATAAATAAATACTGATGTTAACTTTGAGTCATTGGACTTTAATAATGAAATTCTAGATTTTGTTCTGATTTCCGGAGACATGGGAGCCTAAAATAAAGGGGAGTTGTAATAGTTTTGGGGTCATAAAAAACGTCTCTTCTTATGTTGGTTGGGTGGGTATAGACCAGGGTGTGGCAGTTAACATCTTATAAGACCACCCCTGCTTTTCTTAAATTTTGTCCGAATTTCAACAGTGTGCCAGCATTTGTTTTATTGTTTATTAGATATTGGCAGTATTCAGATCGAAGTCGTATTGTAGATTCGAGTCGGATTAGATTATTGACAAGAGGATCGACTTATGTGTTTTGTTTTTTTTTAGAATCAGGAGGGACTCTATAATAATTAAGTTTTCGTGGCTTCGTGTAAAGCATAGCAAAACCCACCCCACAATCCCGAAAGAGCTTAGGGTTCAAAGGGTCCCGCTCTATATGCTTGCACGCGAGATGGTCGTGAATGATATTTGCAACCGTCTTCTCATCCGGGGCTGACTATTCTCAGGAATTTTTGGTACGCCCAACGTGAGACTGGCAACGTCACATAAATTTTTGGCGCAACGTGGGGCAGCAACAACTTTAGCATCGTGAAACTTATAACAGCATCGGAAGATCCGATACAGGTTGTTGTTGGCCTACTTTGAGGGAAGTAGGGCAGAAGGAGTAAAGTGTCTTCGATTCTGGACTTTGACTAATTTTACGTATGTGAAATTACTCGACCGAATCGTACTTTACATCTTTTAAGGATTATCTTGTGTAATTCTGTTATCGATTATCGAGAGCCTTACATCCTTCAATACCAAGCTAGTTTGTTTTCGCTAGGTCTTATAAATTGTTGGAGCAACTTAAGTAATACCTCTTTATACATTTTCGGAATTCGAATATTTGAATCTTTGAATATTATCGACCAAAATTATCGGTATTGAGATTGCTTAATAGTTCAAATAATTTAGTAGTTTCTAGTAACTTTTGCTCTTTTTGGTATCGCATTGATGAAGATCGATTGTAACTCCGCTTTCTTCTGGAATACAATAGTATATGCATAGGCGTATGGTTGTCCGAAGAATACGAAGAAGCCTTCGATGTAATCAGGTATCAAAAATGACAAAGTTTAGTTTCAATAGCCCATATTAATAATCCTCCACTGTTGAGTCGGAACAAAGTTTAAACTCCTTTTTATTTATGTCTCCCAAAAATGTCGAAGGAAATCTAAATTTGAAATATGCCCGTTACACGTAGTTTTGAAGAACCTCAGCCACTGCCACCAGAAGAAGCGGCTGAAAATATTTGTCTTATTTGCAGTGAACACATGTCGGATACACAACCTTGTGCCATAACTAATTGTGGTCATGTGTTTCACTAAAATTGTCTAGAAAATCAAATCAAAAGTATTAAAGAGTGTCCAAGTTGAAAAGGTTAGTCAAAACGAATGGAAAGTGGTTGTAGGAAATCATTCGCCTAATGCCAAACAGCAATCGCAATTGTCTACGCAACCAAATCCACCCGTAGTCTCGCAAATCGTTACACGTTCATTGCAACGTCAATTTGACGCCGCGCAAGCGTTGTCGGCTGCCGATGAAGAAGCGAGAAGTAATGTTGATCACAGTACAAGTACTGAGAGGAATCCTCCACTTCGTAGCGCCCAACAATCAGGGGCCAGACCAAAAGTGCCTGCTTATGAAAGGGAAATGCACCTCGAAGAAGAGAAGACCATTTAGACCAGCACAGCCTTCGAGACCAAATAATGGTCGTCGTAATATACAAACTCAGAACCAGATATAGAATCAATCTTAAGAGAAACGGTGAGTCGAGTAATCGCTTCTATGAATAGTTCAGGTTTGATAGTAGAAACTGCAGCAGCAGCAGAGCAAACCGTGGAAGGGTTATCGTCCAGCCAGAGAAGCTCACGTAACACCAATTTGGGTCCACTATTGACTACACATAAAATTGCTGATATGTTACAAAAGTGGGGTGTTCGTTTTGATGGTTCGTCGGAAGGTTTATCGGTTGAAGGATTTTTGTATAGAGTGAACATTCTCACTCGAGAAAACTTAAACAATGATTTTCAATTATTGAACAAACATATTCACTTATTACTGAATGGAAAAGCCAGTAGTTGGTTTTGGCGTTTCCATCGAAGAGTTCAAACCTTCACATGGGAAGAGTTTTGTGAAGAGTTAAGAGAGCAATATCGAGAGAGCCGTTCTGTCACTGAACTTCGAGAACAGATAAGAGCTCGTAAACAAAAGTCGGCGAATCTTTTGATTCGTTTTATGAAAATATATGTAAGCTTATGGATAAGTTGTCGGTCAGTTTTCCAGAAGACGAATTCGTGGAAATGATTCAAAGTAATCTGCTAACAGATATGAAAGACAGGTTATTGTTTGAGAAAGTCTCTTCTATATCCGCTTTACGTCGTCTGGTACAAAAACGCGAAAATTTTCTACAGGAAGTTGGAAAAATCGGTCAGTATCTTTTAAGGCCAAAGAAACTTCTCGAGTTTATGCTGTTGAAGAAACTGCTCCCGAAGAAGTCTAGTTCTGAGGTCGAGGCAGAGATAGCTAAATTAAAGCGAGGAACTGCTTCTAAATTAGTTTGTTGGAACTGTGAAATCCCCGGACACAGCTGGGAGAATTGCTTAAATGAGCGTAGAGTTTTTGTTACGGATGCGGTACTCCTCAGGTATACAAGCCGAATTGTCAAACCTGTAAACAGAGGTCGGAAAACCAATCTGGGGCATTCAATGCAGGAAGGATGTCCTGACAGTAGAGATAGATAGAAACAAAAGAAACTGGTTATCTCAACAGTTTTTCAAAATGAGTCGGATCGACGTAGTTACGCGAAAGTCGCGTTCCTAACTTTTAGCGAATTTGGTTTGCTCGACACCGGAGCCAACATTAGTTGCATTGGATCGTCGCTAGCATTAGAAAATTTTTCTGATTTACCAAATTTTAAACCCATTAAATCGCAAGTGCGTACCGCAGATGCCAAACCACATCAGGTACTCGGAATTCTGAGAGTGAGCATGTAATATAAGAAGCAGCAAGAAGATATTGACTTGTATGTCATACCTTCTATAGCTCAGCGATTAATTCTTGGCATAGATTTTTGGCGTATTTTTGCATTAGCACCTGGAATTATTAGCTCTATTTCTGAAGAAGAAACTGAAAATATCGAATTGGAAGATCACTATCCATTGTCCGAATTACAATCTCGTCAACTGGAAGCGGTCAAAGCATTATTTCCGAATTTCGAAAAACAAGGTCTCGGACGAACTGCGTTAATTAAACATCATATAGATATTTCTGATGCTAAAGCGGTGAAGCAACGAAACTATCCAATTAGTCCAGCTGTAGAGAAGTTGATGTACAAGGAGATTGATCGTATGTTAGAGCTAGGAGTCATTGAACCATCACAGTCAGCATGGAGCTCAGCTATTCGTCTTGTGGTGAAACCAAATAAGGTCCGATTATGTCTTGATGCGCGAAAACTTAACGAAGTAACGAAAAGGATGCTTATCCCATACAGAGCATTGAAGGGATATTTTCTCGTTTACCAAAAGCTAACTTAATTACGAAGTTGGATCTTAAATACGCTTATTGGCAAATTGAGTTGTCTGATGAAGCCAAACCGTTAACAGCTTTTACTGTTCCCGGTCGTTCGCTGTTTCAGTTTACAGTCATGCCTTTTTGGGTTATGTAATGCTCCATCCACAATGTGTCGATTGATGGATGATTTAATTCCACTAGACTTACGTTATTGTGTTTTTGGTTATCTTGATGACTTATGTATTGTCTCAGGAGATTTTGAGTCACATTTGGCGGTATTAGTGCGTATCGCTGATCAATTTAAAAGGCTAATCTCACATTAAATATTTCCAAAAGCAAATTTTGTGTTACAACAGTAAACTATTTAGGATACGTTATTGGAAGCGATGGAATTTCTCCAGATCCAGAGAAAATATCCTGTGTCCAAAATTGGCCCACAAAAACTTAAAACAAGTACGAGGTTTCCTTAGGTTTGCGGATGGTACCGGCGCTTCATACAAAATTTTGCGGAAATAACCTTTCCCATCACTGAAGTGTTGTCCACTAAGAAAACTTTTAATTGGACCCCGGCAGCTCAGTCTGCAATGGATACGTTCAAAATCTTTTAACATCAGCCCCGGTTTTACAAAATGCCGATTTTAGTCGGAAATTTTATGTGCATTGCGATGCTAGTGACTATGGAATTGGGCGGTGCTCATTCAACTGTCAACTTCTGGAGAAGAAAAGCCTATAGCATACATGTTCAAGAAATTATCTAAATCTCAGCGTAACTATAGTGTCACGGAACGAGAATGTTTAGCCGTCATTTTAGCAGTAGAGAAGATATTACCTTGAATTACAGCCCTTTGAGATAATCACTGATCATTCTAGCCTCGTCTGGCTTATGAGATCGCAAAATGTATCTGGTCGATTAGCTCGTTGGATTTTTCGATTACAGGCTTTTAAATTCACAATTTCTCATCGGAAAGGAAAAGATCATATTATTCCTGACGCGTTGTCACGGATAGGTGAAGGTGATATAGATAGTTTAGAACTTGTGGGACCGGAAATCGATTTAGAATCTTCAGCGTTTCTCGAACCTGATTATCTAGATCTAAAATTGAAAGTTGAATCTCATGGTGAAAAATTTCCAGATCTTAAAGTTGTAGACAAATTCGTATACATACGAACGGAGCCATCAACAGGAGATAAACTTCAAGATTCTTATTGTTGGAAGCTTTGGGTACCGGAGACTGCGAGAAGCTGTGATTTGTCAAGCACATGATAGTCTAAGCTCTGCACATGGTGGAATGCAAAAGACGATCGAAAGAGTGCGTCGTAATTTACTTTGGCCAGGTTTATCAAAAGACATTAGAGACTATATTAGGCAGTGTAATATGTGTAAGCAAACTAAAGCTCCAAATATGACACTACGTCCGCCTATGGGAGAGCAAAGCGTCTCTAGTCGACCATTTCAAAAGCTTTATATAGATATCTTGGGTATCTTGTACTTACCCACGAAGTCGCAAAGGAAATATTGGTTTACTAATAGTTCTTGACTATTTTAGTCGCTACCATTGGTTATGTCCATTGAAAAAGTTCACTACGTCGTTAATAACTGAGTTTTGTCACAAAGGATCTTTGCCGAATTTGGAGTTCCTGAAATTTTAGTATCCGATAATGGTTCACAATTCAAATCAAATGAATTTGAAGCGTTCATGACAAAATTCGGTATTCGTCATGTTTTACGGCATTAT
This sequence comes from Drosophila nasuta, assembly GCF_023558535.2. Taxonomy (NCBI): domain Eukaryota; kingdom Metazoa; phylum Arthropoda; class Insecta; order Diptera; family Drosophilidae; genus Drosophila; species Drosophila nasuta. Next base: position 226,228 of record NW_026869507.1, read on the forward strand.
ATTCGCCACAGAGCAATGCAGCGGAGCGAGTGAATCGTTCCTTACTAGCCGCTATTCGTGCTTATCTTAAGTCGGATCAAACTGAATGGGATATGTATTTGCCAAGTATTTCATCTGCCTTACGTTCTTCGCTTCATCGATAGGTTGTTCCCCTTACAAAGCATTATTTGGCGTAAATATGATTAATCACGGAGATGATTACAAGCTTTTAAAAAATTGTCCTTGCTGGAGGTCTCCATATTTAGAAAGAGGTGATCAATTAGCTTTGTTGCGAGAAGATATTAAGAAAAGTAGTAGAGAAGCCTACGAGCGTAACGCCCGACAATACAATCTTCGATCCAATCCTGTCATTTATAAAGAAGGCCAAGAAGTATTTAAACGGAATTTCCATCTTAGTGATTTCAGTCACAATTATAATAAAAGCTAGGACATCAGTTCTCAAAATGTCGGATAAAGAAGAAAATTGGCAATTATTTTTATCTACTAGAAAATCTACAAGGTAGAGAATTAGGAGTGTATCATGCGAAAGATATTCGAGTCTAATTCCCATCTAATCTGCCTTTGTATGACTCGTGAGATTATCTGGTGGGTGTAATGGTCGCAAATAAAAAAATTGTGCGTAAAATCTCTTTCTCCTTGAGATTTTAAATTTGCCGCGCAAAGTTAGCGAAGACACAAACCATGGCACGATAAAGGGACAATACACCTCTGCAAATTAAATTTCCCTCCGTGGTGAATTGTCTAGCGAAAGATCGTAGGAGGAGACGAGCTTTGTCACTTTGGCAACGACAGCTCTCATTCTTTTTCTTATTGGACTACGATCAGAGACGGATGCATTCTTGGTTGATGGTGTTCTAAAACAAAAAATAAAACACATGCATCACCAGAATATAAAAGACAAACATAATCTGTCATTATCATCAGCATCCATCGATGCTTTTTGCTTTGAGCAAAATAAATAATCAACTCGTTACGCTTGTTAAGCGAAGGTATTTATTTCTATGAAATAATCAAATTTTACATTGGTCCTAACTTCGAATTTCTTCTGTTTGCTTTGTTTTGTTTTCCATTCATGCCCTAGGCATTAAAGGGTATATCAACATGAAACACAATAATTAAAAAAAATATATATAAATAAATAATGCAAATATAATCTCATACATAATAACAAGCCACAATAAAACCCTGTGCAAAACAATAATAATTATGACAATGTGTGTGTATGTGAACAACCAAAGAAAAGTATATACCCTATAAGGTATATAAACAATCATTATTATCATCATCATTAAAATCATCATCATCATCAACATCATCATCACCAACAGCAACAACATCATGAAGGCCTTCGTCGTGGAGTTCTGTCTGGTAAGTTAAAAGTCGAGTGTCCGAAATAAAAATACATAAAAGAAGTTTTTATAACATAAATATTCGTACATATGTAATTACATACATACATACATACATATGTTCGTGCCTGTTCGGCCACGCAGCAGCTGCCCACAGTTTTTCTTGCATTGTATTTTTCATACTTCTTCGCAGTTGCGAAAGCTTCAAACAGCATATGAGCTGTCGGCTGATACCCTAACTTTTGGGTCAGGCCTATACCTTTTAGTACTGATTTGCTTCCGCCTATATTGTCACTATTATTATTGTTTGTTGGTACAGCACAGTGGGTTAAATATGATTTACAATTAAATAAATGAACATCAAAATTAAATATGATAAATAAAAATAGAAAAATAAATAAATAAAAATAAATATTAAATATGAATTAAAACAAATAATAAATATGATTCAATAATAAATACAATAAAATAAATATTAAATATGAGTAAAAATATTAAACCAAAAATAAAAATAAATTCAATACAATTTTTTTTTGTTTAAATATGATTAAAATATTGCAAAAATAATTAAAAAAAAAAAATAAATAAATAAAAATTATAAAAGGGGTTGAGATATTAAAAATCAATACATAAAAAATAAATATTAAAAATAATTAAATAAAAAAATGTTTCACAATAAAAATTAAAATAAAATAAATATTAAAAATACAAAAATAACGATTTGAGAAGAAAATAAAGATTTTAAAAGTAAAAATAGTAAATTTAATATAAAACCTCATGAATCTGTTTGCTAAAGCGCGCATCCAAAATAGTTGCCAAAATTTGTTTGCTTATGAATTATTGATTGTTTATTAAATATTGTTAGTCATTACATCTGCTTCTTTTCTTTAGTTATTATTGTAAATGAGTAGTAGCCGTTGCTAATAAAAAAAATATTGTATTGGATTAAAATAACTACCCTATAAAGAAAATTATGGAAATAATTATACCGTCATAACCCTTTATCATCTTTAACAGCTATCATCAACATTCATATATGCTACGACGGATTCATCAGTTATCAGGCCTGCTAACATCGATGGAAAGTGCGTAAGTACGGCATAGCCGTGTCTGTATACATAGTTGATAGGGGTTGTGATTGTGAGGTTCTCAATTCCGTGTGTTCCGTGTTGGTTCTCTATCTTTCGTATTATTAAGCCATGAAGACAACCGTTTAAGTAAAACAAATTAACGTAACGATAAATGAAAGCTCAATAAATCAAGCACTATTGTTAACTATAGATCATTTTTATAAACAAAACGAAGTATGTTTATTAAATTACTGTATATCATGGAAAAGAAAACAATGATGCGTTAAACTTTTAATTTAGATTGGGCACTGGATATGCGAGCGTTAAGTTTGATACGAAATGAGTACTGTCCCTCTCCCCTATTATTACACTCTGTCTACACTTTAATTTATGATGACTTACTACCCAGTCGAAGCCAAAGACCCACCCCAGCCCTGAACTGAGCCGGCAAGTTAGCTAGACAGAGTAGGCTTAGACGAGTAGAACCTCGTGGTGTTCGTCACAAGTTGAATATACCCCACTGACCGGATTAGTTCAACGTATCGGATAATTTTTCTCAAAATATTTCTTCATTCACCTTTTGGAAATCATTAAGAGTAGACGTCAACGGATCGAAAGAAATTTAAAATGATATTGATTGAAAACAAGACCAACTCCACAACTCATATTTCGATACAACAACTTATATCTGGAATAAATAATTTTATGAAAATGTTTAAGGATAAAATTTTTCCTGAACACATGGAATATTTATCAGAATCATTGAAATATTTTAATAATAGAATATGTGATGGACCATTTCTAATGTTCATGGACAACATTTCGCATCCTGCTGTTGGGTTCATAACGATGTGGAGGATGGAGTCGATACATGTGCCTGTCATTTCTATACTGTTCGCTCACAAAAAAAAAAAAATTATACAAATATATGTTAGTTTAGAGAATCGATTTTAAACAATGTATTTGGAAATAAAATTATGTTACATACAGAACATGCAAAAAGCATAGCATCTTTAAGGGAAATGGAATTTTTACAGCACTATTCGGTTTTTCTTTCAGATTTTCTATTTTATCTTCAAGTGTCTTGGAAATGGTGTTGTACTCTCTTCTGAATTACTTGAACATCATGTTCCCATCCTTTTTAATGTTCATCACGTCTTCCTTCCTCCGCTCCGATTTCGAATACATTCGAATTGACGAGACAAGAGGGCGTCACACCTTCGTTTGTTTTACAGGTAGCGTGGCGCCTACGATCGTTTTACAGGTATCGATGCGTCACGTGCAAGGCGCCTTCGATCGTTTTTCAGGTAGCGTTGGGCTTCCGAGCATATTTCATCACGTTTCGTAACGTTGATTCGTGTTAGACGTTCACGTATTCGATCGTCTTGGATGGGCGCTGCGTCACGTTTCCGTCCTTTCGTTTCGTAACTTTTCGATCTAGTATGATGCGTTGCCCCACGACCTACGTTTTTGAGGTGGGTGTTCGTGCGTTCGTACGCTACGTTCGTTAAAGAGCGTATCACGTTTTCGTAGGACGACTTCGTCTCACGTTTTCGAGTACTATCTACGAATCGACTGCGACCCCGACCCCCATCCCCAACCGTCTCGTCTCGGGACACGCGACCTCGAGAGCGTATCGTAGCACGTGTTCGTCACACGTTTTCGCCCTCGATCTACGAATCGTTTTCGACTGCGACCCCGAGTGCGAGCCCGAGTGCGACCCCGACCCGAGGGCGTGTCGGGACAAGCGATCTCGACCCCGACCCCGAGGGCGTCTCGGGACAAGCGACCCCGACCTCGATCCGAAGGATTTGTCTGACGAAACGCCCCGACCCCGATCCCGATCCTTTCATCGCCCCGTCTCGGGTCGCGTACGATTCGTCACACAAATCCCACACTTGTCATTTCCACAGGTGACCCTAATTAAATTGCATCGTTATTACCTCACACTTGACACTTCAACAGGTGACCATAATTAAATTGCATTTTTATTACCCCTAAATTGACATTTTTGGGGAGAATGGGGAAAGCATACAGGTCAAGTGTCTGATTGCATTCAACTTGGTGAATGCCAGCATGATTCCTGTCACTGCTTTCTCCAAGCCGACGCACTACCTCCACGTGGTTCTCCTGGATTGTCGCTCGACAGCCGTTGAGTGGCAAACTAAAGCGCGCGACGAGAGTCCTAACTCTACAAAGTAGGTTTTGGCGTAGGACTTGGAATCCACCCATGCAAAACACAATTTCAGTGAAGGAAGCAAAGAAGCCTCGGAAAGGAACCGATCTAACGTTGACGACCATAGCAAACGTAAAAGGACAATGATTTGAGAGTATGCACCTGGAACGTACGAACTTTGTACAGACCTGGTGCTGCTCAACAACTAGCAGATACCCTCAACAAATGTAGGGCTGACATCACTGCTATCCAGGAGATGCGATGGATAGGACAAGGCTGCATAAAGAGGAAGAACTGTGACATTTACTACAGCTGCCATCCAGAACGGCATGAATTTGGTTGTGGTTTCGTTGTAGGTGCCAGGCTGCGGCGCCGAGTCTCTCACTTTCGGCCAATAAACAGAGAATTGCAACGATCCAAATTACTGCCAAATTCTTTAACATCAGCCTGATATGCGCACATGCCCCAACGGAGGAAAAGGACGATGCCACTAAGGACGCGTTCTATGCGGACCTCGTCCGAGCTTATGGCCGCTGTCCTTCCCATGACATTAAAATTCTCCTCGGGGATTTTAATGCCAAGGTAGGACGAGAAGACATCTTTGGTGCCACCGTCGGGCGATTTAGTCTACATGAGACCACCTCGAGCAATGGTCTCAGATTAATAGGCTTTGCAGCTGCGCATAATATGGTAGTTCGTAGTACCGGATTCCGTCATTTGGACATCCATAAGGCATCGTGGCTCTCTCCCGATCGACTGACCAGAAATCAGATCGATCATGTTGTGATCGATGCAAGGCACGCATCTAGCATACTCGACGTACGATCCTGTCGGGGTCCCAACATCGACTCCGACCATTATCTTGTTGCAGCTAAGATTCGCACACGGCTATGTGTGGCGAAAATTGCACGTCGAAGTGCGTTAAGAAGGCTGGACATCGGAAAGCTGCAATCACAACAGGCGAAGAATGCATTCTCCACTCACGTCTCGGGCTATTAAGCCGAGCACCTTCAATACCTCAAGACATAAGCGATATGTAGGCGCTCATATCTCACTCCCCTGCGAGCTTCGGCAAAGGGTGCTTGATTCCAGCGTCCCTAACAAGGAATCCATGGTCCGATCAGGAGTGTCGTGACGCAACAGTTGCAAGGACGCCGCCTACAGAAGAACACTGCAGGCTGGGGCGACACGAGCTATTGTGGACGTCTACAGGTTGAGAAGAAGATACGAAAACGCCTTTTCAGACGCAAGAAGAAAGAGCAGGAAAGGCGAGATGTGAGAGCATAGAGAGCAGCAGATGCAGAAATGAAGCACGTAACTTCTACCAGAGGGTCAAGCGTCTGACCGAAGGATTTAAGTCTGGTGCAGTAGCGTGCAGGGACGATGATGGAAACCTTGTCACAGAAGCAGAGGTCGTGCTGAGGTTATGGAGGGATCACTTTTCGAGTCTGTTATCTGGCTCTGAAGATTATGATCCACGAACCCCAATCTATGGCACTGATATTGAAGTGCCAATCCCAAGTCATATCGAAGTCAAGGATGCAATCCAACGGCTTAAGAACAACAAGTCTGCAGGTGCTGACGGCCTGCCGGCAGAACTGTTTAAGGCAGCTGGTGATATGTTGGTAGGGAGCATGCACCAACTAATCAGTAAGATATGGCTCACGGAGAGCATGCCCGAAGATTGGAATCTCAGCATGATCTGTCCCATCCTGAAGAAGGGTGATGCCACGGTGCGCACCAACTACCGCGGAATTAGTCTTCTTCCAGTTGCGTACAAGGTCCTAACGAGCGTATTGTGTGAAAGACTGAAACCCCATGCTGAAGCACTGATTGACCTTATCAGTGTGGGTTCAGGCCTGGCAAGTCCACTGTTGACCAGATTTTCACCTTGCGCCAAATCCTGGAGAAGTCTTACGAAAACCAGATCGACACGTACCATCTCTTCGTCGACTACAAAGCTGCATTTGATAGCCCCCGGCGAGATCGCCTATATGCCGCCATGTCTGAGCTTGATATACCAGCAAAGCTGACTAGACTTTGCAGAATGACATTGAGCAACACCATCAGCTCTGTCAATGTGGATGTGGCCAATCCGAAACCTTTACTACCAAGTGTGGCCTCAGACAAGGTGACTCGCTGTCTTGTATACTCTTTAATATTTTAATGGAGAGTATTATAAGAAAGGCCGGTGTACATCGGACGGGCACGATATTAACCAACAGATGTGTCCAGCTCCTTGGTTACGCTGATGATATTGATATCATTGGCCGCACCAAGCGTGATGTCACAGGAGCCTTCGGGGCTATTGAAAAGGAATCAGCAAAAGTAGGACTAGCAGTTAATATGGAGAAAACAAAGTTTATGGTGTGCTCTAGCAGAGAATTGCGGCGTCTTGATTCTCAGCTGACTGCAGAAAACTATAGCTATGGGTCCGTCAAGGAGTTTATTTACCTAGGCACTGCTATAACAAGCACAAATGATGTCAGTCTGGAGATTAAGCGGAGAATAACACTTGCCAACAGGTGTTACTTTGGGCTCAGTAGGCAGTTTAATAGTAGAGCTCTCTCTCGACGCACAAAAACCACACTCTACAAGACGCTCATTCTTCCAGTACTCTTATATGGTGCGGAGTGCTGGACTGTGACGCAGTCAGATGCAGCTGCTCTTGGAGTGTTCGAGAGGAAAATTCTTCGCAAAAATCTTTGGTCCAATCTGCGTGGACGATGTTTATCGCATCCGATACAACCACGAGCTGTATGAGCTATACGGCGATGTTGACGTGGCCAATCGAGTGAAATCCCAAAGACTTCGCTGGCTGGGCCACGTTGCCCGTATGGATGAAGATGCTCCGGCTCGTAAGGTGTTTGATGCGATGATTGTTGGGACACGAAGGAGAGGACGACCCCGAACGTGTTGGCAGGACCAAGTGATGGAAACCCTGTCCACACTTGGTGTTACCAACTGGCGAAGGCGCGCTCAGGACAGAGCCGCGTGGAGGCACATCGCGCTTCAGGCTGAGACCCGATAAAAGGGTTGTAATGGCCACATAATAATAATAATAAATTGACATTAATGACAGGTGACCCTAATTAACTTCCTTGTACAAGAATTAGATTTGTATAGAAACTTGATATTCCAACTACTAAAACGCGTTCAAAAAACTAATATGTAAGCTACCCAAGAGAGCATTATCAAACTTTGATATAATGACGTTTGCCTTTAGAAAGATTCCTCATTTTCGAGGTGTTTATATGAAGGATCAATTACCCAAATTTCCACATCATTTCGAGTGTGGAACGCATTGCAGCATATTACAAGAGAGGATCAGATTCTTATTATTTCGATAGTTTTGGGAATTTGCAGCCACCATTAGAAGTAGTCAGATATTTAGGGAAAAACATTAAGTACAGGTAGCAACAGGTAGAAAGTCAACCAATCGAAGGAAAACGTCTTTAGGTAATGAAAACCTTTCAAAACAACAGTGGAAGGGGAAAGTGACAAGTATAAAATCAGCCAGCCACT